>NW_019641700.1:459212-710810 GCF_000599845.2 Trichogramma pretiosum
CAGACCTTCCTTGTATCGGAACGACAGCGCGTACCTCCATGAATTCCATCCTTTGTCGGCAAACGTGTCCAAGAGTCTTTTTTTCCAATCATACCAAACTCTCTCGTGATCTAATTTTTCCACTGTAGCGAAATACCAATCTGTGCATGATTTATCCAACAGTAATCTCAATAACTCGATTTTCATGTCATCCTCCAAAATGTCAAATCTTATACATTCCTTTTCAAATGTTTCAACCCATTGTTTGACATTTCCTGTTCTACTCGTAAATTTCTCTAGCAAGAACTTCTCGGAAATGTTCTTCAAATCTTTCGGGTTATTTTTTTTTGAATTCAAGCGCATCATCTGCTCTATCAACTGTTTTAAATCAATATCGTTTTCCTCACTTTTCGTCTCCTTAATTTTGCTGAGAAAGTGATTTTTGTATACTACGTTACCGACCTCATCAAAATATGTGTCTCTCAGCTCCTGTGTTAGCAAGAACCAAATATTGCCTACGTCATGTCTCCTAGCAGCCTGTCTCCAAAGTTCGAAAGTTTTTATTTTCTTCAGCTCTGCATGGCTGCCAATGTTGGTATAATCTTCTGGTATTTCGTACTTATCACCGTTCTCCAGCGTTATACTCATAACTTCGACCGTGTTTGTCTTCGAGTCAGCTGGCGAGGCCACGACGTGAAGTTCGAATTGTATTTTCGACATTATTTTTTGTTAGCAATTGAGCGAAATTGTCGTTTTATAAGACACGAGTGAGATCCACTATGAGAGGGGGGGTGTGTGAGCAATTAACTAAATTTTGTTTCTGAAATACGAGTTGAGGTTTATTAAAAATTCTTAAAACTATATTTACAATTATAAACCTCTCTTACCTGAAATACGAGAAACGACAATTAAAGCTAATTGACCACTCTCTTTAAACACATGTGTACAACTGACAATTCAGACTCATTCGTCTTACACACTCATACGGATAATATTTACAAACTTATATGAGGCGCGCACAACTGATACAGCGCCTCAATTATACATTAAAGAAACTAAGTTTTCTTTACATATATACGTAACAAGCATGAAAATCGAATTTACCGACTGCGGAGCGGTCACTATTGGGAGCTGACCACGACTGGGTCGATGCAGCGCTACTGTGTGAGCGTATGCAGGTGAAATCTACACGGCAATAGTTGAATGTTTTGGTACATTAATTTATATTAAAATGTTTGTTTTTTTGTCCACTTTAATTGAGAATCCATTCCTACCCGATCAAATGAACTTTTTGATGCTTTTTCCCACAAAATAGGCCTATTTTGTAATTACTGTGCCTGTCAATTTGTATAATTTTGCTCAAAGTGTTTTATGACTCTACATTGATAAAAATAAACTACGGGACATCATGTCCTATGAACCAACGTTTTTTCGGTTAAACGATACCCCAAAAGTGCCACTTCGACTTTTTTAAGCCACTTTCGTAGTGGTGACTTTTTGCAACCTCTTTACTTAGATGGTCACAGAACCAGTAAAAAACATTCGATGGAAACGGGACAGAGTGGTTAACCTTCGTTTGAACACTCTCTATTAACTGAAAATGTTTGAAAATTTAAAGTTTTATTTTGAACTATTTTTATATAGGAAATGTTGCAATAGTGTGAGTTTTGTTCATTACCGTTTCAGCTGCTGCAGAGCAGCCAGTAGATTTTTTTGACATTCTAATACAGCAAATATTTTCAGAATACCTATATCTAGGGAAGTTTTCGTTGGTGTTTAGATCAATAGTAAGCTCACAATTTTCAAAAGGTTTTTAGGCCACATATCAGTACCATTCCATGTCATTACCGTGTTATTTCCTCTTTATTGAACCTGCTATATATGCTTTGCCCGTTTACAATTTCTTATTTGGTCGGTTGAAAAACAAAAAGCCGCCTTTATTAACTTCCAAACCGGTTATTTTTTTAAGGACCATTTTGGGACTTGAAAACACCATTTTAGTCGATATCATCCATATACGAGCAACTTAACTTCACAAAAGACGGTTTTGAAAACGTACCATCAATACAAGAATGCTCAAATGGCATACTATTTTTTGGTTAGAAAGCTAGAAGTAGCTATCAAACATGAACGTGACGCTATATTTATTATTAAATGTACACTATCGACCGTTTAATTCGAAAATGTTAAAGCAACAAAGTATAAGGAGGTACCTAAGAGTACAAAATATGCGGCAATAGTAACAGTAGTATATGACATGGTACAGGTATCGACCAATACTCCAGTGCAAATAGATTTTTTCTGTCAAAAATTAATAGCAGCAAGCATGGGAACATGCAGGTGAGTTTCGTAGAGATTTTTTTTTATCCCAGGTGAAAATGGTATGTTAGATCTGACTGTAGATCCGATATCAGATCTGATAAAAGTTCTGGTGAACGCACATAAGATCTTATGCCAGATCTTATATCAGAATTTGCATACGATAATCAACATCAGAACTTAATCAGATCTGACACCAGATTTAATGTCAGATCTGAAATGACTATTTCGCTCCTAATTGTTAAAACTATAAATTCATTAATAATTAAAATTTAATAATAAATTTAGTCGTATTTTAATAATCATATTGATAATATCTTTAAGAATATTCCCTCCCAAAAAAGATAAAAAAAAAAAAAGATAAAAAAAAAAGGTAAGAAAAAAGATAAAAATGTTTGGCTTTTTGATAAAGTGAATTTAAATTAATTCGATAACTTTTATTGTTTAAGATTTGTTATTAAATTTTAATTATTCATAAACTTATTGTTTAAATAATTAAAGGCTTCACAGTCACTTCAGATCTGATGTAAGTTCTAATGTCGATTATCGTATGCAAATTTTGATATAAGATCTGGCATAAGATCTGATGTGCGTTTACCAGAACTTATATCAGATCTAATATTCTATTTTACCTGGGATTAACAAAAAACGAAAAAATTATAGTTAGGTTTTCGGTTTTTCAAATATATATTGGAAACTAAGGCAGCTACAGTCATGCTCTCGCAAAAGTAAATGTAGGGAATTTTATTATCTTTCTAACGAATTTTGTTGCATTCCGATTGGATAAGTATTTTCCGAGAAAAATAGGGAAATAGGGAAATGCCGTTGGTGGGGAAGCTGGAGACATGAGCCTGCGTCAATTGTGTCACACTAGTGTTGCACTAGCACTCCTGACGGCATAATCAAGCAAATTTTCGCAAAAATGGGCTATATTTGGTGTCTTTTTTAATAGTTTCCCATGTCAAAAATGGAATATTCGTTTTATAAAATAAACATTCTAGTTTACAAATTCATTGCAAAAATTTTAAAAGTAAAGTTTTAAAGATTTTGTATGAAAAAAAATGAAGGTGCGATTTTTCGAAAAAAATCGAATATCTCAGAAACAGTAAGTCTCACAGAAATTTAGTTTTGCATAGTTTTTCTATATAACAAGAGCTACCTTTCTGCTAAATATTGCTTCTTAGATTCAAAAATTGAAGGAAATCACGTTTTTTCGAACATTTCCCAATTTTTCGCGCTAGAAAGGTAATTTAATTTTCTCTCACGAGAGTATTGCTGTAGCTGTTTTATTTTCCAATATTTATTTGAAAAACCAAAAACCCTACACTAATTTTTTTATTTTTTATTAATAAAAAAAGTAATTGTCCAAATCGCAACGAAACTCACCCACATGTTCTCACCGACCTCTCTACAAGGTGGTGTAGGTCGCTTGCTACTGTTAATTTTTGGCAGAAACGGGGATTTTTTAGCTTACTGCAATGGACTCTTCTCTGTGTACATATTTTCTGATTGATAGCTGGATGCTGTTTTATGAACGAATACATGACAACAGTAGAACGGAACTATAACTTTACATTCAATCGACTATCAACACGAAGTACTTATGGTAAGAGGGTAAAAAAGTAGATGACGTATTTTAACTACAGTGTCAAAATTTGTGAGTCTTAAGTAAGAATTGATCTGAGTTAGATATAGTATAAATTTGTTGTTTAAAGTTTATAATAGTATTTTTTTGTAGCCTTCGCCTCCTGCACCTCCATCAGGAATGCCACTGCGGTCCCGCTTTTTCTAAATAAAAAGAAACTTAACATTAGCTACAATTTCGGTGAATAACAATAAATTATATCAGTATACTTTTAACATTTATAGATCCAGGATTTCAGAAGTCATATCATCAATAGAAAATCGTCTTAAAAGGTATCTTAAATCATTGACCGATCATGGATAAAGGGTCGATCAGGAGGTAAGCCAATGTATTGGCTTTCCTGCCCTCTAAAGATTTATATAAATGATTTAAGGGGACACATACACCTCAAACTCAACAAATTTTTTATTGAATTTTTGAGTTGGATTTTTCCTTCCCTTTCCATTGCCTTTTTCGAAATTCCAAAATTTTGATTTTGCTCTGAGATACAGCTGTTTCCGTGAGCCTTTTTCCTATACTTTACGTGTTAAATTTTTTCTTCTTTTGTTTTTTCTAGCGAGTAGTGTTTTTGGCCATCTATCGTAACTTTCAAAGGGTACCGATTGATCTTCAGCACCAGGGTCGCGTAAACTTCTTCAGTACATCAATGTTTACGGTCACTACCTCAGAGGAGACGATCTAACAGACAGGTTGCTCTGAATGAACAGTTAAGCACACATTTTTTTTCATTTTTCGTTTTTACCAAAATTTAAGTCATAAAAGTACTGTTTGAGAGTGACCTATTGGGTCGATCGTCTCATCCGAGGTAGTGACCGTAACCATTGATGTTCTGAAGAAGTGTACGCGGCAGTGGCGCCGATGCTTAATCGGTACCCTCTGAAAGTTGCGATAGATGACCAAAAACACTACTTGCCAGAAAACACAAAAGAAGAAAAAATTTAACACGTAAAATATAGGAAAAAGGCTCACGGAAATAGCTGTATCTCAATGCAAAATCAAAATCTTGAAATTTCGAAAAAGGCAATGGAAAGGGAAGGAAAAATCCTACTTAACAATTCAATAAAAAATTTTTTGAGTTTAAGGTGTATGTGTCCCCTTAAATAATCAATGCATGGACAACTTTTCGTCGAGGAGGAGAAAAAATCGTTCTCATAAATGCGTCTTGAAAGTGACTACTTCTCTAACCCTGCGCAAAGCGGGAAGAGCAATTTTCAGGCCATTGGGTATGAAAAATAGCATACAGGCCTATGCTTCTGTTTTGATTAAATATCAGGTATAGCTCTTGGTACCCTTGCCCTCTGTGTCGGACAATTGGGAAAATAGCGATATCAAATAAATATATTTAAACTCTCACCTTTGATGGGATGTATGTGGTTGTTTGATATTATTAGACTCCTTTTTATTTATTGGGAAGGTGGTAATAAATTAATATTCCTTTTGGATAGGAGATTTGCTTATGGTTTTGCATGTAGAAACCAAGCTAATATTTTTAAACAGGGCCTGGAGAGCCCAAATTTTGGGAATTGATATTTTTTAATATATTTTCAATGTCCATTTGAATATTACACGGTTGATATGGCTTTTCTCTATTTATCGTTTTTCCATTTGGCAAAATGTTTCGTATATCTTTTGCCTTATAAGGTATTATTAAATTATTACTTAAATTTTTTTTAATGACTTGGACCGTTTGAGTGCACAAATTAACGAACTTATATATTTGAATTATTATATGGATGATAAAAATGAATGACATCAATTAAATCTTGACGAATTTCAAAATATTTCATAAAATTTCTTACCGTAGGCATCAATTGATCGGTGGATCTTACTCTTGTGACTTTTTTATTAAAAAGGATTCGTTTGACGAACATTTCCATGGGTCTATTCCATTTCATAAAACTTACATATGCTAAATAAAATCCAAATAGAACTAATGCTTCATACCAATAAATATAATTATCTCTAAAAAAGTAAATTAATGTTAAGAGACTGGCACTGTAAAAAGTACAATCACGGAAAAGAGGCCACCAAGTCAAAGATAAAACTGTTTTTGAAAATATTGCACACATGCCAATTACGAATAAAATATTGAATACAGCTGAACCAACGATAGTTCCAATTCCAACGTCATCAAATGACACAAATACTCCAATTATAGATGTAAATAATTCCGGAGCAGAGCCTCCAGCTGCCATAAATGTTGCGCCAGCAACATCATCAGCGATATTCAATTTTTCAATAATAACGTCTAAAGACGGTACAAAAAATTCATCACATACAATAGCTAATGCCACGAACATGTAGACTACTCCAAGAACATGTAAAATGACAGCTCCTTGGCGCCTTTCTTCAAGACTAAAAAGATCGGTGGGAAACAATGGAGTCTTTTCATCAACGACGTTGAAGTTTCCACTTTTATGGTGGTGACGGTGTAAACTACCATTAATATCATTTAAATGCACTGAGTGATTTTCTTTTAAGGTTCTCACAATATCTGTAAGGGTAATTGCTTCATTTTTTTTATCACTTCCATTAATTACTGATGTTTTTTCTACATAATTAGAAACTAACTTTGACGTCGGATTTGTCAAAGGTTGAAGACTCGTAGTAATAACGGAGTTAAAGAATATCATTGCTATGAAAACAATTATGATGGAAAAAATGTGTACATTCCATTGACGATGCATATTCATGCTGTTCTTTATAATCTCAGAACTTTTGAATCGAGGCCAATGATTAATACACTACTTTTCTGAGCACTTCTGATGAATAGCTATTTACGTAATCATAAGTTTAACAACATTTTTTTAGGGTTCAAAAGTAATAATGAGTAACTTTCAAAATTTTAATGTACTGTAAATATTTTTTAACATGAGAAGTTGTATATACTATTTCGAATCATTATTTGACACAAATAATAATTATCGTTAATGATAAACTATTTTTTATAAAAAATGTTTCTCATAATATAGGTATAGAGAATTTTTCACTACTTCTTTGATTTCATATTATATTAGAATTAAATTTCTGATATGATTATTAATGATGATTAAATTTTATATTTTTAACGAACTTTTCATACTGAATCACTTTTCTTTAGCTTTAACAATATTTTAACGATTTAGTCTATTTTGAAATTTTGCGTGAAATAGTGATATTTTTAAATGAAGTAATAGTTTCAAATATTCTTTTTTTACATTCTTTTGAAAGAATTTTCAGTTTATCTTTTGACGAACTTAAAATACTAGTGTTCTCATTAGGCAGTAACGTTTAACTGCCGAAACAGGTAAAGAACGTAAGATATGGACATTGCGCGCGCAGTTATCATTTTCTAACGTTCAATATTCATGTATGCCCTTATAAAACTAGCTTGTAGCAACCAAAAAATTAATAATGGCGTTAATATTCCAAAATGTAAGAAATACATTTTCTCTAAATTAATTTCCAATGAATATGAATTATATTTAACATTATCATTTTTTCGTAAATTTAAGCGTGATGAACGTTTCGATTTTTATCGAGTAATTATTAATATTAAATCTTTTAGAAAGATAAGTATTTTAGATGCTTTGCATATAAATGGTTGAAAATATTAAACCCTGTTAATCAATAATTATTAATTTTAAGATCATCGAAGAGAACAATCTTAATATTATCGATGAAGATCATCAAAAATTCATATTAGGGTCGAAATAAATTATAGATTCGTTTCTAACTCATGTTTTTTTAATTATATACTGAAGCTGCTTGTACAATTCTCAAATACGTTTTCTATGTGAAAAAAAAAGATTTAATTATTCTTTAAAAATGGTCTGAAATTATATTTTATTATTTATAAAAAATAAGAAGCTTTGCTTAGCATTTTTAAGATACGTATAATCTAAAAGCAAATTAGTAATACTTAAATAATTATACATTTTGAATATTATCTTTATCCCGAAAAACACCCTAAATCTATGAAAATAAATTGTTTGTACAAAGTGACAATAAGCCACTCCAACGAATATAAACAATTGTCACAGAATATCATAAGTGACACATTATATAATTAAACTTTTAGATATTATCAATACAACAATAACTCTTGATAAATATATCGGAATAACTTTTTTCTATTATTTCGAATATAACGTTTAAAAGGATATCATTCTTTATAATATTCTCGTAGAAATATTCATTGCCAGTAGTCAACGAATAAATAAAAGTAAATGCAGTTTAATGCAATAATGGACAATTGATTATCACTCTTTCTAATAAAAAATTAGAAATATAAAATCGAAATTTCGCCCAGTGATTAGACGATCTTCAAAATCATATCAAATTATTGCTTTGAAATCATAAAAATAGTGTAAAAGGGTGATGCGTGATTTCTGTACATTTGATGACATGAGTTTTATTTTCAAGAGTTCCAGTTTTAAAGATTTTTTGTACATTTGAATAAATGATAAAAAATATTAACAGTTATTTCAAATTAATATTATAATATGATATGATAAATCATATATAATATATAATATGATAAATCATGCATATATCATTCAAATATTTAACGGGCATCCGACAATAAGTAAAAATGAAATGTTAATTTCATACCTAAATCTCATACTACATTTTTCCTGACATTTTGAGAACATGTAATTTATTACTTGTTCCGAGTAATTTATAATCAAAAATGTATTTATTATGTATTAGAAAAGAAATTCGAATTCAAGCCTTCAATTTCGAACTTTGATTCTTTATTATTACCGTCAATTATTTTTGAATAGATAGTTGAAAAAAATGTCGTATTTCTCTCAAATGAAAAAAAAAATAACGCTCTGTATCAATGTAATGATACGTCTATTTTCTACATGAATATATATGGTACCTAAATAAATAAGTAGTTACTTTATACTGCCATTTATAAAGAGCCCTACCCAAACACAAACATACTTTTTGTAAACCTAATATCTAAGAAATGCAAATTTATCTCCTAGAAGTTTAAAATTTCCTGAGACAGACGTTTGAGAAATATTGACGATATCATTTTCAATTCGCTCGCTGATGATTTATGTAGAGAGTTAATAGTATTTTCGTGAGCTTAGAACCAAAAAGATGTAGTTTTCGAGTTTGTTTTATGACATGACAACTCGTCACAACGATACCTCATCTTATGGGTCGATGGATCATGACTGACTAATACACTTTTATCACGCACACGTAGACACATTCGTTCCAAGGAAAAACGACCAAGTCAACGCACATTCTTCAATGTGCCATTACATAGTTGGCTAAAATATTCGTAATTAGTACTCGTAACTAGATCTTTGAGCGAAGAGTTTCAAACGAAAATTTCGTTTGCCGTAACCTTAAGTTTAAGTAACAAAACGCGGGACCTATTTTATTTTGATCAATTTATCGTCCTGGCAGTGGTGAAAATATTGTATTCATTATAAGAAGTTTTTTGTACAATTGAACATGGTATTTCTCTAATTTTTCTTGATTCTTGACTCATATTAAGCTCAATAATGAATTCTGTTGGTCTGCCAATAACCAAAATTTATCAGAAGTTGTATTTTGATGTATTAATTAATGAACATATATTACAATGTTGGCCTAATCGAAGGAGACGAACACATTTATTTTTGCACAGTGACAAGATTAATGCCTGAAAATAACATTTTAATGGGTTTTGAAGTTTTATATATAATTTTTAAGTACAAATTTGAATTCTACATCAAATTCTACATCAAAACCATGTTTCAAAAATTTTTTCATATTAACCCCAGAAAAGCAGAATTGCCAGCAGAATATCAGCAGAAAAAAAAAATTAAACGTTGAGGCCCTGAAAATCCAATAGGGTTGGACCTAGAAGGCTAAAACTTTCAAGATTTTTACTTTTCAATGTACTCTTCAAAAGTACATAATTGAAGAAAAAAAATTTTTTTGATCATCACACCAACTATGACTTAGCCCATATATATTGTGAGGATAAATTGGGCGAGGTGAACAAATTATAAGACAAAGGATTAACGTTTAAATAATATTGTAAAATATATTGCATAAAGAAATTAAATTGAATTATAAATTTACAAAGTGTGCTCGGGGCGCCACTGCATGTAAAGCATGCAGACTCAACGAATATAATCTCGGGGACGCGAGTTCATGTCGATGGCAAAAGAATCCGATTAACTACGATATGATTTTACTACGCGAATACCGATATGGCTCGAGAGATAGTTAGTGTGTTTGTGTACTTAAATTATCGCTGGCCAGCCTCTTTGGCGACGACGGTCCCAGGTCCACCCGATGTTGGTTGGCATGGTGGCAGGATGGCAAGCGACACCTTGAATTGGAGATCTTCTCCAGAGACATTACCAGTGTGAGCGATGTGGACTAGTCAAAGGCCTGATTGTGAGAGAGAGCGCCGAGTCCGAGGTGACTCTTCACAGGCACGAATTCGAATGTGTTCTCCTCCTTGCGAATTTCGTTAGTGCGCATGTGTAGTTATCGATAAATTAGGAGTATCGACGTATCGACCTGCCAAAGTGTCCTGGCTATGCCAGGCTCTCTTGATGATCTTGTCTATGTGTGTGTGTGTGAATGTGTGTACATTAGTCGCGATCTCTCGAGCCAGGCGAGTATCGAAGGTATCGTTGTGTCGGGGAATATATGTGATATATTTCCCGTCACAATATATACAACGCTAATAAACTACCTAAATGTGCGGACTGAATTCAGTAGAAATCCCACAGAAAAGCGCTAAATTCCTGCAGGAATTTCATGACTTTTTTACAAGAGGAGGAACATAACGGCGAAGAAAACAGCAGTAATAACGAATCGGACGAGTACGTAGACATCAAAGACATACAGAACACAATGAACTTTTACTATGCTCGTCAGAATTAAGAGCTAACAGGGGACTTAATTATTTTTCATTTTTCAATAACAGTACTAGGCTGTAAAAGTAAAAAAAATGTTTTTTTCTAGAACACACATGATAAACCTTTTTAAAACCCTATTTGAAAGTATTTTGTCCAGTTAGATAGTTAGAAACAATTGAGTACAATAATAATGAGGGTATTGATCCTCAACGCAAGCTATACGCATATCTAAGCTACCTGTCGTAGAAATCCAAGAGCAATCATTAATCGACGGTACCCCAATTGGTTTAATTTTTTTTCGATAGCCAATTGGCCATGGTCGCAACCAAAAGTTAGCCATAAGATGAACTGTAGCTACTTGTACATATAGCAAAGTGAAATTAATTTATGGAAAATGATCAAAAATGAATACAAAATTTTAGAAATTTGTACATACAAGTAGCTACAGTTTATCTTATGGCTAGCTTTTGGTTGCGACCATGGCCAATTAGCTATCAAACAAAATGAAATCAATTGGGGTACCATCGATTAATGCTTGCTCTTGGATTTCTACGACAGGTAGCTTAGATATGCGTATAGCTTGCGTTGAGGACCAATACCCTTATTAGTATTGTACTCAATTGCTTCTAACTATCTAACTGGACAAAATACTTTCAAATAGGGTTTTGAAAAAGGTTATCATGTGTGTTCTTGAAAAAAACATTTTTTTTTTCACTTTTACAGCCTAGTACTGTTATTGAAAAATGAAAAATAATTAAGCCCCCTGTTAGCCCTTAATGGCGAAGTAATAGGGATATTCAATCGTAATATTCGCTGCCACTAGGAAAACAAGGAGGAGAACGCACCAAGCTGTTCCGTGTGTGATGGGGCCTCGGATAGATGGGATAGAATAGATAGAATAGATAAATTGGATAGAATAGATGGGACCGAGTGATTTCAAGATTAACACGAAACAAAATATAAAAACCGCTGCCAATGTATTGGCAAGTAGCTTCCTCATACTTTTTTTTTAACTTAAAAATAATTTGAAAATATTAATATCATTCGGCAACTTTGATGGCTTTGATTTTTGGGGTTTGAACGGCAATTTTGATGTAAAGATTTATCTAAAAAAAAAAAAAATTTTTTTTTTAATTTTTGAAAATCAAAAAAAACAATTTTTTTTCTTCATTTATCGCTTAATCAAGTTTTCAGGCTTCATCCTTACATCATAACGAACAAAATAAGTTCTCCCGCGTCACGATACGTTCTATCCTTATCGAGAAATCACTATACACACAAAAATTTTTTTTTTTTAATTTTCTAATAATCGAAAACCATACGTGCTACCGTTATCGAGGAATCACTCTGCACAGACATACAGCCGCACACACACACACACACACACACACACACACACACATACATACCAACATATGTCAGAAATTCGATCTAGTATATAGAAATATCATTGAATATACCCTACGAGGATTATATACGAAAGTCAAAATGGGGCCCATCACAAAGCTTCCTCTATGAGGAAGCAATAGATAAAAAAACACGAGAAAAAAAATTGTATAGGCTTATATTACGAAAAATTAATTATCACGTTGTAAAGGGGGAAAAAATCGATATAAATATGAAGGTAGAGGGAAGTTACTTAATAAGAAAAAAATTGTGTATTAGAAAATTAGATTATAGTTATTCAAGGATTTTTTAAATTAAACAAACTATAATGAAAAAAATATGTTGAGATTATATTGAATTTATGAATGGGAGCCCCAACAACAACAACAATAACAACAACACGAACCTGAATTAAGTAATGAAACAATTTACTCTATTTTCATAAAAGAGTGATTTTAAGGGGAATTACAGATAAAATGATAAGATCAATTGGAGAAGTAAACATCAATTAAAATAACGAAATTCCCATAACTTTCCTAGTTGTAGACGATACTGTTACAGCCTGTGATGCAACCTTTTACTATAAAAAATTATTATAAAAAAAACCAATAAAACTGTGAGAAGCAGCTAGCGAGCAGCTACACATGTATTACAATTTAATGTATCTCACGCATCTTATATGCATAATTTCGATGACACACACGACAGTTAAAAAGTAACATCATTTCGGACACGCACAGCCAGCGTGAACAATGCCGAATTGAGCGGCCTAAAACCATCACCTATTTCAGAGGTTTCTGTTAATTGAACGCTTGCGGAAACTCTTGCGAAAATACAATTCGCACGACAAAGAAATGTACACGCTCATGCAAGATACATGTATGAGTGAATTATTGACACATATTGAGCCGACTACATACGCTGCAACCGCTAAGGCGGGGGCAAATTTAGGTGTATATAAGCTCCGAGAAAAAGAGTCTCAGCAGCTTCTTCTTATCTACGAAATCGCACACTGCGTATCGTGAACTCTGTGGTTCCTCCAATTTTGAGAGGCGCGCATCGAGCCATTATGCGAAAGCTCTGTCATTTCCGATTTCTTATACGGCGTACAGTCAGTCGCCATTCGTTGCTGTAGACTCTTAGATTTTGAATCTTTCGAAAATGTGATTAAACGTTCATAGTCTTTCAACGAAAAGTACCATCCAACGCTGTACTTCTGCTCAGGCAGAAAGTCGGCAATGAGATATAAAATATTGTTGTATTCAACGGGAGTGACGTGCGAATAAAAATATTGTAACCACACGAGCAAGTGCATCTGCACGATCCAGCCATAGACATAGAAAGTATAGACTGCGGGTGAGATACAACGGCGTGATGCGTGGAGCGAGAGAGATAGAAGACGTAAGGCGATCGTTTGTCTCTTTCTAATGGGCGGAGCTTAAGTCGCGCACGCGCAGCAACCGATACCCGCGAGCAATTGTTTAAACATCAACCCTAGGCCGAAACATTTAAGTCACTAACAGTTCAATCATTTCAGTGGCTACGAGTCCTGCTTTTGACTGTTGATGACGCGCGATCGAATCTCGATCGGTCTCCCTTTTTTTCATCAAATTTTTTTTTTTCTTTCACAGGTATACTAACAAGGTATATTATAAGGTAAAATTATTTTTTTTTACACTCTTAGGGATTTTTAATAAACAAATTTAATATAACAGTATACTATTATTTAAAAAAAGATTATTAATATTGTTAAATAATATTAAAATGAATGTATAAAATAAATTGTAATAAAATTTATGATCGAAAATGAAACAAATTTATTTTATAATTTTAATCCTATCCGAATTTTCAAAATAAGTCGCGCTTTTTTATTGAACGATATTCACTTAGTCTGCACCGTCTTTTGTTTTTTTTTGCACGTACTTTCATGATTATTGCGAATGCAGAAGACGACAATAAATTGTCTATACAAGTAACTTATACGACTATATGCGAGTTGCAAAATCTTAGTTCAGTGTTTGTTCATTGTGTTAGTGATTATTGATCTTTTTATTGTCTGGTTACCACAAAATTAAAAACATTCTTTTTTGATTGTTGTTGTACTTATTGTCTGCTTTAAAATATGAGTGAAACGAACCGATACTGCATGATTTGTGGTGTGCCACAAATGATATTTGATGAAAATAGATCTTTTCACAAGTAAGTTTTTAAATTTTCACGGATCGTGCCAAATGTAGCGTCGTGATATATTATATATACTTATCCTGTAAGTAAATATTCGGATTGAACCGTGGGTGGACTTCGACGATTCTTACAGTCGCGCGCTCATTTTTTTGTTTTCCGATCGAGTTCTATCACGACGTTATTATGCATCTGAATTCGATAGCCCCGCTCGTAGACGTGGGGGGAGATCTTTTAAATGTACTCAAGAGTAATTTTGCTAAATGAAATATGCAAAAGATAAAAATAGAATTAAATTTAGGTTTCCTGGAGATAAAGAGAAAACCAAGAATTGGATGAAAATTTTAGGACTGAAGAAAGAACCAAAAAAACATGTTGTCGTTTGCAGCGATCATTTTACTGCAAAAGATCTATATGATGTGAAGCGAAAAAATATTGTACGACGACGAATAAAACCAAACGCCGTTCCTTCGCAAAATTGGCCAATCCCAGCCGTACCCATCGATTTATTGTCCCATATGCCGGTCGGAAATGAATGCTCGGACATTAATCGAGATTATAATGAGGCGCTTTCTCTGTGTATGGAAGTAGACGCTCAAGATGATACCAACCACTCATCCATCGTCGCGTTGAAAAGTATTGATGGGAGTGAGCAATGCAGGTAAACTCAACTTCATAATACGAAATTTTAAATTTATTGTCCAATAAATTATAAATGACTTATTGGTTTTTCTTGAAGTCACGACGAGAACATAGATATTTCAGTTACCTCTATATGCGGTAATTTAGAAGACGACCAGAGATATGACAGCGAAATAGAATCGATTTCTGATGTTCGAGATGAAAATGACATCGAACTAGAATTAATTTCTGATGTTCAAGATGAAAATGTTATTGAACTAGAGACGATTTCTGATTTTCAAGTTGAACCGGGCACTGCTGCACAAGTGTACCTACTATTATTTTTAAACTATCGCGCTAATACGAATTCTATTAAATGCCATATCATAATGATTACATTTTTAGCGCCTCAACATGGGACTCGACAGAAAGTACTCATAAAATCAAACTCGTCGTCGATCATCGAACAGAATGGTTTACAGCGACAGATTTTACTTCAAAAAGTAAATGGGCACATTTTCAACGTTACATTGAAAATTCTCGAAAAGAATATCGAATGCTTCACCAAAAAATAGACCGCTTGAAAAAACGCATGGTCACTGCAAACGATTTGTTGAAAGAGCTGAAAGATAACGAAAGATATTATTTATTTTAGTTATTTCCCGAGAACTAGCAGCAAAAAAAAAACAGAAAAAGCTAAGAATGGGAACTTGCTTTTACATGTTTATCGCTTGACTCGCGAGGCTAATCTGATCTTTTCGTAACTAAAACGGATCTCTACTTGCGAGTCTAATATCGAGTGTCCTTTGCGCATTGTAACCTGCGTCAATTCCGGTAACTTACTGCTCGACAATTAAAATAACTGGCAAGATTTGAACAAAAGGAAATAAGAAATACAGGCTAGTCGTTGATTATAAACAATTAAATGACCGAACCAGATCGATATCCTTTACCAAACATACAATTAGACATAATTGACCACGTCGTCAATGCAAAATATATCAGTACGCTCTATCTCTCAAGTAGATTTTACCAGTGTTTAAAAAAAGAAGAACATCGATAAAAAACAGCATTTTTTATTACGTTTGGACTTTTTCAATTTGTTAATATGCCAATGGGGTTATGTAATTCACTTGCAACCTTTCAAAGGGGTATGGATATAGCATTCAAGGGATTACAACAAAAAGATATTTTTCTTTATTTGGATGATGCCGTAATTGTTTTTAAACAAAAAAAGAACATTACGCTAAGCCATATAATTTCTATGCAGAGTAAGGAAGGTAAACCTCAAATTACAACCAGAAAAATGCATCTTTTTGAAGACAGAGGTAATATATCTGGGGATGTACTGAGTGAAAATGAGGTAAGATGCGACCCTAGAAAATTGGAAGCGGTAAGAAAACTTCCAACACCACGCAATATAAAGCACATAAGGCATTGGGACTAGCAGGATATTACTGAAGATTCATAAGAAATTTTGCAGATATTGCAAAACCACTCACCGAATGACAAAAGAAGGACAGAGAATTTAAAACGCCTTAGACACGCTAAAGGTCTTATTGTGCAAAGGTCCGGTACTATAAGTAGCCGACCCGAGTTTACAGTACATAGTCACATCGGTTGCATCAAAAATAGCGATAGGAGGTTACCTAGCGCGGATAAAAGACAAGAAAGAAATGCCAATTGGGTACGTATCACGTGCACTATCAGATGCTGAACAAAATATGATACATACTCAAGAGAGGCTTTAGCTATTGTTTTCACTGTAATTAAGTTTAAGACATATTTATTGGGAAGAAAATTTATCATATATACAGACTGCCAACCACTGCTCTATTTTAGACATTCGAGCGATCCAAATTCAAGGGTTAGTCGTTATCAATTTTCCATGTCTCTTTTCGATTATGAAATACGTTGCATCCCAGGAAAGACAAATGTTGTAGCTGACTGTTTATCACGCAACCCAGTAATTGAAGGTATGAATGTAATGACGAGAGCTTGTCAAACCAACACAGCACCCTTAAATTACAGGCTGACAAGAAAATATAGCACTAAGCCGAAAATCAAAATGCCAATAATAGAACAAGAAATTGAAATACACGAGCCCGAGTCCGATCAGTTAATTTCATTGAATCACCATTAAAAGCTCCTGCAAACAAACGTCAGCAAAGAAATACAGGATAAATCAGTGTATCGATGCCTCCTAGCAACAAGATGCCAGTTCACACAGCAGAGCAGCATCATGCCAGTTCAGAATCTATTCGGCAAGATGCTACTTCAGCGCACCGTTCGGCAAGATGCTGCTTCAGCGCTGCGTTCAGCAAGATGCTAGTTCGTGGCCGCGTTCTGCATGATGCTACTTCGAGGCCCATATGATGAAAATAATAAAAATCAAAGCTCGGCTATAGATTATACTTTGCGAAGACAATTTAAAACTGTACACTTCTTGTCAGCCTGTAATTTAAGGGTGCTGTGTTGAATTTACAAGCTCTCATCATTACATTTATACCTTCAATTACTGGGTTGTGTGATAAACAGTCAGCTACAACATTTGTCGTGTTCAGTTTTAAATTGTCTTCGCAAAGTGTAATCTACAGTCTAGTTTTGATTTTTATTATTTTCATCATATGGGCCTCGAAGTAGCATCATGCAGAACGCGGCCACGAACTAGCATCTTGCTGAACGCAGCGCTGAAGCAGCATCTTGCCGAACGGTGCGCTGAAGTAGCATCTTGCCGAATAGATTCTGAACTGGCATGATGCTGCTCTGCTGTGTGAACTGGCATCTTGTTGCTAGGAGGCATCGATACACTGATTTATCCTGTATTTCTTTGCTGACGTTTGTTTGCAGGAGCTTTTAATGGTGATTCAATGAAATTAACTGATCGGACTCGGGCTCGTGTATTTCAATTTCTTGTTCTATTATTGGCATTTTGATTTTCGGCTTAGTGCTATATTTTCTTGTCAGCCTGTAATTTAAGGGTGCTGTGTTGGTTTGACAAGCTCTCGTCATTACATTTATACCTTCAATTACTGGGTTGTGTGATAAACAGTCAGCTACAACATTTGTCTTTCCTGGGATGTAACGTATTTGAGTCCTCTAAAACAGAAGATAGAGCTATTTGAAGTTTTACTGAGAATTAAAGCATTAAATCTGTCATTTTCATAGACCAGTTGATATGATACTTGAATGTTCAGTAAAACTTCAAATAGCTCTATCTTCAGTTTCAGAGGACTCAGAGATTTTGTACATATACCAAATTAACGGTTATTTTATGCTCTTTAAGTTTATGTACTTATGTTTAAGATTTTAATTTACCTAGCATGTGTAACATGTAAAAATATAAGGCTATACTCTGTTTTAGGGGCCTTTTTTGCACGTTTTTAGACACATTTTAGCGTCTTCAAGGCAAACCAAGGCTCAAATCTTTATAAAAACTTACGAAGGAGTAGTTGACATGTTGAGGAATGTTCTTAAATAGTTTTGGAAAGGAAAGTCCGGATCATACTTGATTAGATTTAGTGTTTTTTGTTTTTTCTTGATTATTTCTATTGCAGAAGCCTCCAGAGTGCTCAGATCACTTCGGAACCCATTTTTTCTAAAAGTTTGGACAATTTTTAACAAAAAAGCTATATAGACCATTGGTTATTTCCGCCCAACCCTAGCGTGCTAGTGTGTGAATGCATTATTTTGTAATCCTCTTACGTGGCAATATTCCGAACCCCGGAAGATAAACATTACAATATATAGACAATACATTAACTAAACTGTTCCAGTGAAGTAAAATTTTTATAGTTTTCACTGTGAAGATAAAAGTAGATTTAAAGATTTTTCTTGTCAATCATCAAATTAAATTGTAATAAATTACCGAAAACGTGCGGACCAAATTTAGCATCTGCCGAAGTGATTGAGCCGATACAACCAATAGGGTGGCACAGCAAATACTGTTTCGTCGAAAATTCAGAATTAATCTGAATTTTCGTAATTCAACTTGTAAGGGGTTTGATAAAATAAAACACGCGTTTTTAAGAGGAAAAAATGTATAAAAAACCTCTCTTTATTAAAATCGATTGAAATTGAATGGATGGATTCGATGTGATCGTGATGGTAGCCAAAGCTAGACTGACTGATGTGCAGCTCAGAGCCGCCGAACGACAGTATCTTAACGACACTGGGAATCACGCACATACATGGCCGTGAGATGAAAGGTGTTAGCGCGCGTACAGTACACGTTACGACGCGAGAAACAAGTCAAAAGCAACAAAGGCGCGTGCCGGCCGGCGTGTCGAATTTCATGCGTAGATCTTTATGCTAGGTACTTCAATAACGCGAAAACAAAATACGCGCGTCTCACTAGCTGTTGCTATTGCCATGTATGTGTATGTGTTTTGTATATGCTCGGTGAGAACTGAACAAATACGTTTATATTGTAATGTGGGCACACTGGCACCACTTAAGGAAGACAACGGCGTAGAACACAACAAAGGCAGCAGTGATAGCGATTCAGGGTCGGACGAGTACATTTATGTCAATGACATACATACAACAAGGAACTTTCATTATGCAGTACGTAATGATTGGATAACAGTAACCATGGCCGATGGGCAAGTAACTTTCAAAATCAATGGTGAGGTAAAAGCAGTATTTGATCGTAATATACGATGTCAGGAGGAGAATCTTGAAAATAACGCGCCAAGCTGTCCCATATGTGGCGGGGCCCCAGATACAACAGGAGATCATATATTTGCGGATTTCGACTAAATAAATGGTCACGATCTATCTCGAGATTAACATGTAATAAAAAAGCAACAGAAAGAAAAATATCTATATTTTGTAAACGTTTATATTATGAAAAAAAATTGATTATCATGGTGTAAAAGGAATAAAAAAATCCTATAAATGAATATAGAAATAGAGGAAAGTTATATGATGAGAAAATAAAAAAAAATGTACATTAGAAAATAAGGAGTTTTGAAAATAAAGCACACGATAATAAAATCCATATGTCAAAATGAAATTTCATTCATGAAAATTATAAATTGATTATAAAAAATATATAAAATTTCAAAAACGAATAGACCGTATGTAAAAACAAAAGGGTTTATATTTTTTAAAGTAGAGGCCTACATACATTCAAGCAACTACGTCACAGAAGATCTTTTAGTATAACTACAATTAGTAAGCTAATACTGTTTTTATAAATTAGAAATAATTACGGACCAAAAAAAAATAAATCAGAGTGTGCATAAAAAGATATGAATGTTATAATAATATTGTAAACTCCCTACACACTACGCTATGAAATAGGAGACAACGGTAAGTTCATTTAATTATTAAAAGTAATTGGGCCAGGAAAAGGGCTCATTACAATCGTATGCAAATTCTGATACAAAATAGGGCTTAAGATCTGATGTGCATTCACCTGAACTTATATCAGATCTGATATCAAATCTGGAGTCAGATCTGATATACCACATTCACCTGAGAAGAGCCTATAAAATAGGAAAGTTTTCCGAAAATTATCTTATATTACTTAAGCAAAGGATTTATTGCATTTAAAATAAATTATTTTTGAAAACATTATAAAAAAATTATTGAAAGCAGCTCATTACATACACATTTAACTATAAAAAATCTGGAAAAGACTCTTAATAATTCAATCCACGAATTGAGTACAAAACTATGCATGACAGTATAAATCCTGATAAACTTATGCACTGTATAATAACTTGAATACTGTTTACAGTATAGTATGCATGATATAACATTTTCATAATTGAATCAGGCAATTCATCTATTCCGATTTCTACCCACATAACAGGTAATAAAGTTCCATCTATAATAGGACCTAAGAAAGGTACATTTTCTGCCTTAGTGGCTACAATATTCATTTGCATTCTGGATCTTCCTTCAATTGGTACTCCAAGACGCTGAAATAGAAAAATTAGGAAAAAAATTGAAATATGAATAAAATAATGTCTGTATTTTTGTATACCAATAAAAAAATATAAATAAACACTGCCTCAATATCCGTGTGTTTGTTTAGTGATTTATCATGATTATTTATTTTACCCTAATAATCTAGCCAACAGTGAATAACAACAATAAAAGAAAATGATAATTTTGGTAAGGTATGGCAATCATTTTGGTTTGGTAAGGTACAATTTTTTGCTCACATACACATATAACAAACCTCGTTGGTCTAGTGGGTAAGGGCGTTGGGTCATCGGCCTGCTAAACCAACGTTGTTAGTGAGGGCGCGGGTTCGATCCCCACTAAGGGAAATTTCATTAGTGATTTTTGGTTCGGTGAGGTCAAGCTCGAGCCCAAAACCGTGTACGGATCCCACTCCGAGCTTAGTAAATAATAACCCCTACGGAAATTTCAGCGCTACTCTAATTCTTAAAAACTCTTAAAAACTCTTTAAAAGTCTAAATAAGTCTTAAAAAATCTTATAAATGTTCCGATTTCGTACCATGATTTTTAAGAGTTAATAAAACTTTATAAGAGTTTTAAATGATTTAAATAGAAATATTCAGACGGGTAAGGCAATCGCTCATTGAATTTTAAAAAATGTATACAAGTTACAATAATTTTTATAAAGAGTTATGAAGAGTTATTAAGAGTTATATAGTGTTGATGAAAGTTTTCAATATTTTTAAAGACTTTTTTGATCGATATCCACGTTCGCCAAAAGTCAAGGTGAAAAAAATATACAAGCAACTGTATGAACAATATAGAAAAAATATAAAAAATGAAAAAAAAAACTTAACATTTTTGCTAAAAAATTGAGTCTTCACAAGGTTTTATGAGTTTTTAAAAACTCTTATTAACTCTTTAAAATCATTAATCAGGTGTACGAAATCCGATCATTTGTAAGACTTTTTAAGACTTTTTTAGATTTTATAAAACTTTCTCATGAGAAAAATTTCCGTCGGGGAACCAAATGTGGCGGCGTTTGGCGGCAAAAAGCATACGCGCCAGACGGATTAAGAGAGCCAGAAATAATAAGACGGTGAAACGGTGACGGGGAGCAGTAACAACCTCGTTAAAAAATCGAAGCATATCTAACCCAGATGTTAGAACCTCGTAAAAGTCCCTGTGCAGAGTTACAGTTACTGCCGTGTTTGTCGTGCGGAGCGACCCGTGAACAGACAAAAGGAGATCCTGGGTGGCAAGGCGATAATTTATTTATAATTTTTTTGGATGCACGTAAACAAAGATGTGACATCCAAAGAAATAAGTGTGTAACTATCTGATAAGGAGAAATTATTCATTGTTTTAACAAAGGTGCGACTATTATTATTGATATGAGATTTGGGTAAAGGAATAGCATTTTTGATACAATCATGTAGAGTTTTTGAAAGAAAGTGAGTGAGACTATTGATAGTTGAAATTATAGGTCGTAGGGGGTATCTTTTTTGGGTATTTTCGGAAGACCATAGCATTTTGCTAATATGGTATTCTTTTTTTCGATTTTAAGCCCCCTTTTAGCCCTTAACATCGTTTACCTTTAACATCGTTTTATTGTATTTTTATTTATTTATTATCCAGTGTTCATTTGGCAGTCGATCTGTTTTGATGTGTTTCCCTTTGTTTGTTGACTACAACGTTTAAACTGTGTTTAACTGATTTCTCCGGTTTCAAGATGCTCGGAGAGAGGAAGGATGTTACCCGAAGCAGACGGAAAATCCAAGTCGGGCTGGGCCTCTGCAACCAGTAGTAAAAAACGAGATAGAGGTAGCCCCGATTCAATCAAATTCCCAATAAAACGCCAATCTATAATCAATACTATAATCTATAATCTATAATCTAACTTCCAATAAGTGTAGTCCTCTGGAGAACGAAAAAACCGCTAATGATACCGAAGTACAAACCGTCGATGATAGTACGGTTGAAAATCCATCTACCAGCATTACAAATAAACAATATTTCTCTAAAAACTAATACCGATTATCGATTATAAGTAGCACTCTTTTTGGCCCACTGAGACATTTCCTGGAGTTGAATGGCTGGAAGGCCTGGCCTTCGATCGCCGTTACTACAGCTCGTCGAGCAGCAGCAGCGCACAGGTAGTTATCCCTGCGAGGACTTGAGAGTATGTAAGCTCAAGACAGCTCCTCATTACCGGCAAAGGCCGAGAAATTAAATTATAGCTTAAGGGGACACATACACCTTAAGCTCAAAAATTTTTTTATTGCTTTATTGAGTAGGATTTTTCCGTCCCTTTCGATTGCTTTTTCGAAATTCCAAAATTTTGATTTTGCCCTGAGATACAGCTGTTTCCGTGAACCCTTTTCCTATACTTTACGTGTTAAATTTTTTTTCTTTTGCGTTTTCTGGCGAGTAGTTTTTTTGGTCATCTATCGTAACTTTCAGAGGGTATCGATTGAGCTCCAGCACCAGGGTCGCGTACACTTTTTCAGAACATCAATGGTTACGGTCACTGCCTCGGATGAGACGATCGAACGAATAGGTCGCTCTCAAACAGTACTTTTATGACTTAAATTTCGGTAAATACGAAAAATGGAAAAAAATTTGTGCTTAACTGTTCATGCAGAGCAATCAGCCCTTAATGCAAAAAATCGTGCTGTTGAACAGCAACGTACATCGGTGTTCATCGGTGACATCGCGACTACCTACCAGGTCAGTGGATTAATCTAATGAATTTACTGCTGATCGGACACATCAACCAGTGTTCGTAACATTGTCGACCTGTGGCACCGCATCATTTTGAATTCGGCATCTTCCACCTTTGACCATCGGCAGTAAACCAAGCATCGTAGTATGGCAAATCAGCATAAGTAATCGGCAGTCATCGCGGCAATGCAAGGAAAATAAAGCTAAGTATTTCACACGGAAATCAATAAAAATTAACAAGTTGATCAATTACTTTCGTTAAAATGTAACATCGGATTACCCACTTAGTTTCCCAGGCAGAATGTTTTTTAAACGTTCCTACTACGTTGTACACATTTAGGGGTGGACATTTAAACGTTTCTGGAAGGTTCTACAAAAGTTTTTTAAACTTTTTTCTGAAACGTTCCAAGGTTTTTAATTTAACGTTTCAATAACGTTGTACAAACGTATCGTGCTATTAGGGAATCAAACTACAAAGAACTCTCGCCCGGCAAGTTTACTGACTACTCTCTTTGGAAGGACACCAAAAAGTTAAAGCATCTAAAACAACACTCCTCTCCTACACTTAATCAGGACGGTGTCTGGGCCAGATCCGATGATGAAAAAGCCCTTCAGTTTGCTCAATACTATGCTGGTAACTTTGAACCTCTTGAAGCGGTTATACGTGATGAGGACGAGAAGAGATTATTGGAGCCTAAAAACTGAAGTGATCAAGACAACCTCAGAAGGGTCAGCTATGAAGAGGTGGTAGCAATCATTGGGTCTTTCAAGTAGAAGAAAGCCCCTGGATGGGACGGAATAGGTGGTAAATTAGTCAAGGAGCTACAGCCCAAAGCAATTAGATACTTGTCAGTCCTTATTAATGGTTGTTATCGTGTATGTTACTTTCCTAATGCGTGGAAAAGAGCCTAGCTGATAGTAATTCCTAAGCCTGGAAAGGACCCTACACAGGTAAACTCTTACAGGCCTATAAGTCAGTTACCGGTTTTCTCCAAAATTGCTGAAAAAACAATCCAATTAAGATTAAATCAAGCTATTACAGCAAACTCCCTTATTTCAGAACATTAGTTTGGATTCAGGAGTAAGCACGCTACCACGGAGCAAGTCAATAGATTGACTGTTGAGATCAGAATCTTCTTACCTGGCGGCACCATATCTGGGTCAAACATAAGCAGCTCGGATCGCAGCTCGGATCGCAGCTTAGGAAAATGTACTGGCTGATGGGCCCAAGACCACAACTCTCACTAGGAAATAAAATACTCCTGTATATAACGAAAATAGTTAGTTGGAATACATACTCAAATTTCATGATAATAGCTTGCAAAGTCTGGTTTTCAATTTTAAAACAGAAAATTTATTTTTTACATGTACGGTAAGAAAATGTACTTTTGGTTGAAAAAAGAAAACTATTCATCGCGTAGATCCAAATCCAATTTGATACTCTTCAAATTATCCAAATGCTCATTATTAAACACAATCTACCATTGTTCAATTAGATGGCTATGATATGAATGAAATCAACCATATTCTGACAGTTATTCAGCGTAACTGAAATTTTTATTTTTCAAATACTATATCAAATTAAAAAGTTTACCATGCAGCAATTTAAAATTGTGGTAATACTTTTTTCAAAAGATTAAATGAGTGCAAGTATGACAGTTTTATCCCAATTGAAATCTAACTCACAAATCTTTTATTTTTTTAATTTTGGAATAGTTGAATATCAAACTAGTATTGAACAATTATTAAATGAGCTATGATAGTTATGAAATCAAACATATTCTGACAACTATTCATGCGCAAAATGAAATTTTCCTTTCATACTTCAATTATACTAAAAGTCTGAAAAATAGTTCAGTACGTGATTTTTAACACGTATTTTGTATAAAAAAACATTACTTATGATTCTACTTGCCCGGCCGTCTCAATCAAAATCGATGCGAACCTTACATCATAATGTAAAGAAAGCTTTCCGTTCTTCGAATATAGCTGAATTTTTTTTATTACAGAACCAAATTTTTCAGTCTTTTGCCATACTTGTCATACTTTCTCTGCCATACTTGCCAGAGCGAGCACGAGCGCGCTCCTCGATACTCAAGCAAGACACCGACCAACTCCGGTATGGGTTTTTCTCACTGAGTTGTTTCCCATATCACGGTCATAACCCCGGCCCGGGCAAATGCGGAGATGGATGGAGGGAAGGATAGGAAAAAGGATAGGTAAAAATGATTAAATAAAGGTTAAGCCTCCAATACGGAGGGCACTTTTCAGGCCAAATAGACTGAAAGTGTATAAACCCGCCCAATATATATAACGATACTCAAGCCCATATGGTTGTTTGGGATCCAGCTATGGGGAACCACTTCGACCTCGAGTATCGAAATCTTGGAAAGATTTCAGTCAAAAACTCTGCGTAGTCTTGTTCAAGCCCCCTGGTACATATTCAACGAACAAATAAGCCGTGAGCTGAAAATTGACAACGTAAAGTCTGAAATTCATCGCTTTCACACCAGATATAAAGCAAGATAGGAAAAACATCGGAATTAACTTGCCAAAGAACTACTCACAAAATACATTATCCGCAACTCCAGGTTGAAGAAATACAAATTTAATCTTTAAATCTACCAACAAGCTATTCACTGCCTCGTAATAATAAACTATAACTGGTCTATTTTAAAACTTTGTAAGCTACTCAATGTAGTGTTTGCATATAGATTATCTTTATTTTTTTCTTATTTTGCTAAATATATACGTAAAAATTCACTTAATATCATGTATGATAGCTTGTTATTATAAACAGAAATTTAAAAAAAATTATTTATTATTAATTTTAATATTGCTGATAAAAGAGTAAAATCGATGGTAGTTATGGTAACTTAAATTATGGTAATGCAGTATGGAAAGGAATGGTGAAACAACGGTACTGGCGTAGGCATAGCTGGTATGATTGGGACTTTCAATGCGTTAGCGCTTAATTGAAATATTTGATACAGACGTAGCTGTGTAGAACATCGCACCACTTTCCACTCACTGATAATACTTTTCATCTATTCTCGCTGCTTGGCGCTAGTCTTACATGGTTTTAAATGCACGGGCGTCACGTCTACCTTATCTACGATATCCATTTTAATGTTATCTGTGCAGTCTAACTCTCAATCTCACGGCAAACAACATACGCGATACTTGTTTAACAACTCAATAGTGAAGCTTACTGACGGATCAACTGCCAAAACAGACTTAACTATCGTTTATTTCCTCGTACCAAATTACACATAATGCTCGGGATTTTATCATTTGCTTTCACTTTTACCCAATTCTTATTCGTATTTTCAACTGGAAAATTTCATTCATTATCATTATTTTTTACGCAAATAAAATTCATAGAGGCTGACGGTATTTTCTTTGACTCAAGCAGATGGGTTTTATGCATAGGCTCCAGATAATCTATAAACAGTTGATTATCGGTCGTTCCAAATTCGAATTTATCGTCAAATTTGAAGTAAAATACATTCGACCAGTCAAATTCTGACCATCATACGGCAACACTTCGTCAGTCGTGACACAAAAAATCACATCTTTCTCTGTATATTCATCAACCTGTATCTGCTCTTTCATTATTACGCTCAAAATAATCTCACATGCCAGCTTATTAATGCCTTCGATGATATTAGATATTTTAATAAATTTAAATCCATGTTCGAGAACTAGCGATGCTTTTATAATACAATCTAAAATTCCGGAGTCAATTACCGCGCAAATATTTTCAACATCGCTAATTTTAACATTCTTAAAGATTTCCGCAGATGAATCAAAATTAATAGTAGTTACTTATTTTGTTTCTGCCACGGGAATATTTTTCCGCTTGTCGCAATTATTAGAAATGTGTCTAGTGATACCACACTATAGCATTAAACAGTGTTTTTACAATATTTTGCTATGAGACCCGTTGCGTGACACTTGTAGAATTCTATGTTAAATAAGCTGTTCGACTTTCTGTTATTGTCATCTTTGAGTCCGATGTTGCTCGATTTCATGGAAGAGTCAAGCGCCTCACTGCTGCTGCGTTGCATCTTGCCACCATAACTCTCTCTATGTCGATCATCGCGCTGTTGCTCTGCTTGACGCTGCCACGAGTCCATTCGATATTTTTTCACTTGTTCCAATCCTTTCAGCTCCGTAATTTTTCGCAGTAAATCATTCTCGTCCAAGTACGTTTTCGGCATAGCTGCACTACTGTATTTTTCGACCATAGCCCAACAGCTATTTTTGTCTGTATCTAGTCTATAGAGAATTTTAATGCCTTGCACAGACAAAATTAATCGAAGAAATACTCCCGCGCGTTTTCACTTTATCCTTGGCTTCTGTTTTGCATTTCTTGACACTTATGGGTTTGAGACTTCCCAGCCAAAAATGTATCTCGGAATGTCGTTTTAAATACAGCAGGCCCTCCGTATTCGCGGATTCAGTATACGCGAATTCTATATTCGCGGAATTTTCTGTTGATACCTTCACTCCGTATCCGCGGAAACAAAATTCGATATTCGCGGTGTTTACCTGATGCCAAACGTAACTTTTTGGTTAACTTTTGTATTTGTTGTTTACATTTTTTAAACGATGACATTAAATCCTTATAAAGAGTTGCACACAGACATGGTTCGGCGAATAAAACAATCCCGCATTACGGAATATTTTGAAAAATGCCAATAAAATAAATACTTTCAATTATTCAATACTTTTGTTATTCGACATTATTATTATTACATGTATTATCATTATTTTTTAATTATTCGCGGATTCCGTATTCGCGGTGTTTTTTAGGAACCTAACTACCGCGAATACGGAGGGCCTACTGTATTCGCAATTTATGATGGACATTTCTTAAACATTGTTACAAAAACTTTTGAGAGTCTTCAGATCAAAATTGATAAAAAATTGAAGTTAAAATCCTGACATGGCCCTTTGGAATCATGATTTATTAAATATTGGTCCTGAACTAATTTAAATAATAAAACTGCGCTCGTTGTACTGGCTGATTGGCCGGGGTTCGACCTTGACGCTAGAGAATAAGATCCTGATCTACAGGTCAATTCTGAGGCCAATTTGGACGTAAGGATGTCAGCTATGGGGTAGAGCGGCCAACTCAAACATTCAAGTCATAGAGAGATACCAAGCAAAGGTGCTCCGTTGCTTAGTGGAAGCCCTGTGGTATGTTTCCATCTTCGCAATGACCTAAATATCCCAACCTTGCGTGAAGAGATTGGGAAACTTATCAATATATACTAGAGTAAGTTAGAACTGAACTCAAATCCTCAGGCGTCAGTCCTGGCACGGCCACCCAAGAGGACAAGACTCAGACTCAAAAATTGTTAAAGACAGGCCGGTGTGCATTGGCTCACCAACCTGACTCCCGGTTATTTGTCAAAACGCGCTGTATTCTATTTACTTATTGTCCCTTTATATAACGACAGATTGTAAATAAAGAAAGGAAAAAGCTAAAAAAAAAGACTAGTTCCCGTTCAATCAATGCACCGTGTTTTCAAAACTTTCCAACCACGGGAAAAATGAACGATTTTGAAATAGTTTACGTAAAATTAAAAGTATTAATTAAATTTTGTTTCAATAAATTTTTTTATTCCTTGATTGACATTCTTCAAATTACTACCTTACTGAAAATTAAAGTCACCATATTGAAAAAGTTATGCTAGTAACGTACCCTACTTTCACCTGAAATTTTCCGTAAGGTGATTATTTTCTATCGTTTATTATTCGTGTCATCATTCAATCTTGGGACTCCGAGTCAATTCACGATCATGCATACATTTCCATTCTTTCGATGCGGCCGTTATTCTGATATGTAAATTTTCCGATAAAAAAGAGTGCAATAGGTAAATATAAATAAGTCAATACTCACTGGATGTAGATCGATATATGTTTGATGGAGATCACTTTGAGGTTCAAGACCATCAACATTCTTGAATAAAGAATTATCGCCATGATAGAAGTGAGGAAATGATGCAATAATAGGTGCTCCGTAATGGCACGAAGAAACATCAAATAAACCTTTGTATTCACAATTTTTCTGGTGGATATGATAACAAATTGGTTTTGCACATAGAGTGTCAACATTTTTTCGTTGAGTGTAAGAATGTTCATTCATTTTATATCTGCAATTAAAAATAGATAATACATACTTCATTTAATGATAATTTCTCTTGTATCTCTTTTATGCATTTAACTTTATACTAATATAAAGTGTAAAACGTTGAGAGAAACATTATTTTTTGTAAATAGTACAAAACTTTAAATATTTTTTAAAAATTATTAATCAGTTTCTTACCTAAAAGTTTTAAGCCCTCGTGAAATGCTTTCACCGACATAGCTAAAATGAATTGTTCGACAAAGTTCTTTTGCAAAGACTTTCAAAGTTCGATTACGATTATGCAATAAAAATGGAGGAAACATGCTACCATCAGAACCATCGATTATATTACATTTATCATTCATTTCCAATGACTTATATGTTCCTCTATTAATTTTTACTGTATTTCCAAGCTTTTCTAAATTATTTATGCCAGTTTCAATCGTTATGCGATCTCCAGATAAACCTACTTTCTAGAACAATATTTATTAGGAATAATTTTATTCAAGAACTTCGTTGCATAGAAAAATAATCTGCAAACTTTTTTAAGTAGAGTAAAATTGCCAGTTACCGGACACTTTAGGATTTTTTTTCTTCAAAAGATTAGGGTCACCAAGTGTAATTAAGCGAAGTATTTCAGTACGAAATTTTGTGCGGCCAAGTGATTTTATAAAAAAATTGACAAAATTCCCCGTTTTCAGACTAAAATTCTAGTTTCTGGACTGTTAGTAGTAAAAATATGATGTTAATTAAGGAGAGTTCACACACACACATTTGTTGGTGTACAAATTTTTCAAAAACTTCAATCCAAATTCTACAATCTTGTGTTCAATTCGTTATCGATTCAGCCGCTGCAGTTCATTAAACCAGCAGAGTTGCAGTTGCAGCGCAAGCCAGTTGAGTCATCTATATCAGCATCAACAATCGTTCACCGGGCTTACGCATATTATTTGTAGTTAGTTCAGTAAGTCTAGATGTAAGTTGTAACATTTTAGCGTGTTACCAGGCCACATCTATCACGGCAGAGTCCAGTGGGTGACAAAATTTTTTATTTATGTTCTTTTTTGCAGCGTAAACATATACGCGTACACATATTCTTTGGTAATTGTATTATTTAGTTGTAATAAGACGTTACCATTGTGGGACTGGTATTGCAAATAAACTCTATTTGCTTTTTTATTAAATAAAAATCTCCTTGTGGCTTATTTAACCGACTTCGGACTTGACATTATTTTAAGGATACAAGCCTTCAACTGGCTGCAGCTTGCCGATTTACGTGTTGACAGTCGAACCGACAGTTGTCAGACTATGTTATCGTCTCTGAAACTATCGTCAATTAAAATAATCTTTTTATGACGCCTTTTTAGGAAATTTCTTGAGGAATTAGTGAAAATGCAATTTAGGTTTCAAATAGTCAGAAATATATATGTTACCGGCAAAACCCGATTTTAGGCATTTCGCGAACTGCCTAGGCATTTTGCGAAATGCCTATGATTTTAGGCAAACCCTGAAATGCCTTCTAAATTGTACAAACTTCCTAAATTTTTGAGGCATTTCGCGAACTGCCAAGGCAAAAACAGTATTGCCTGAAACATTTTAGGCTTTTTTGAATAATCTATGAAAACTTTAATTTGTAAACAAATCATGCTAACTATAGACTAATATTACTTTATAGAACTCTGTCGTGTACTGGATTTGTTTTCAGTCACTTCGTACACTCGGCACAACAAGTACACTCTTTCTAACTTCGGCTTAATATTATATAATCTTATATAACCGTTATAATTAGCAACGATGTCGGAAAGTAGTGTAAATATGGAATCGGTTTCTGAAAACTGGAAAGAAGTGTTATTTAAAGAAGCAAGTAAGGGCGATCACTACAAAGTGATTGTAAAAAGTAAATACGACGAAATAGTACAAGATGTACTACGGGCAAAATTGTCGTCGGAGAAAAAAAGTGCACTCTCCGACAAAAAGAACTCAAACATTTTTGTGGCCAGAAAACGAGCCGTTAAGGCTTTACAACATCAGGCGAAGAGAATGAAGCCCAGGTCGGATAAATTACACAAACCAGTGACGATAGGTGATTGCGTCATAGTACCTATTCCAGACGTAGACAGGGCCAAAAGTGATTTGCGAAATATTATAGGAGTCGTTTTGGAAGAAAACGACGGCCTCTACAGAATAGGTACTAAAAATGGCGTAATCAATAAGCAATATTCGAGGTAAAATATATAATTATAAATATATACGTATTATTTTACATATTTTAATTGTTTTTTTTTTTTATTTTTCTATTTACAGATCTGAGTTTGACGTTTTTCAGCAAAAGTTTTTACAAAAATTGGATGAGCCGATGACAGCTTTGTCCTTAAGAACACTAGCGACTCAGCAATCGCATGCAGGAGGACAAGGCTATTTCAAATGTAGCTGTAGAAGTTATTGCAAGACCAAAATTTGTATATGCAGAAAGAATAATGTATTATGCAACTCAAAATGCCATAGCAGTGTGACTTGTTGCAATAAATAGAAATTTGCAATATTTTTTTTTCATGACAAACTAGTTGGAACTAGTAATAAAATTAGCTTTTTTTATTGCATAACAAATTTAATATGAAAAAATTATTTACTATTGACTGATAATTTTGTTTTATCAAAAATGCCTAAAATGTTTCAGGCAATACTGCTTTTGCCTAAGCATTTTGGGAAATGCCTATGATTTTTAGGCAAAGTCCGAATTGCCTGACACATTTTAGGAACTTCCTAAAATTTTTAGGCATTTCGCGAAATACCTAGGCAGTTCGCGAATCGGGTTTTGCCGGTAACGTATACAGTTATTTGGCCTGAATGCATTAACATCATGCTCTAATAACGTTTCAAAACAAATTTGGCATATTATAATTAATATTAGGGTTATTTTTTATCTTGAATTTAAAATTGTCCAAAAACTGGATAGTGTCTGGTAACTAGCACATTTATTCTATTAACTTTTTTTATCTTACTCACCGGAGCTAATAATCCAAATTTTTTGGACAATGGCGCATTTTGATTCCACATCATGAAATGACGGGCAAAATCAAATAATTCATCATCATAACCCCAAAGAAATTCTTTTGCTGAAATTGAAATGTAAGATTTTGCTTGGATAGTAGATAGTATAGCTGTTAATGATACTTGAACCAAAAAACTCATTTCTCGTACTAAGGATATTGCTGTCAAAACAGGAATATTTGGAACATTCAATATTAAATCATATGATATATTATTATGTCTCATCTCATCGTAAACTCGATTTTCTTGATATGTTATAGTTCCATCAGTATTCATTTGTAAATTTACTCTTGTAAGATTTTCTTTATATATGAACGGTCCAACTTCTTGAACTTTTAGCTTATCTTCAAAATTGATTTCACTAGATTGGATATTAGTATAGTTGAAAATATAAATACGATATAAAGCTTTTACTAGAGGAGTTTTCCACCATAAAAATGTTAACGAGCCATTTCTTAACTGCAATTCACTAGTAATTAATCCATCGATATAATTTGTCATCCACGTTAAAATTATTATTATAAAACAGAGTATTAAAATAAAAATGGATATCCACATAACGCTTCTTAAATGCGTATTGTATTGCCTTCTTATAACCATGTCAACTGAATTTTTAATACGCTGTTTAACTGAAAAAAATGTACCTTTCATTAAATTAACTATGGATTATATTGACAAAAAAATTGATTAACATGAATTGTAAGCGGTGACACATATGTTTGATTAAAATTAAGGTAGGTGGCCTTGTTTTTTCTCTATAGTTTTTGCAAAAAATATTTATCAGCTTCTATAAACTACAGTAAACTAATAGTAACAAAGAGGGCGTGAGCTGGGCGAGGTCACACAATATATTCTGGGATTAATATATATGTTGCTGGCTAGCCCCGAAATGCCTAAGCCAAACCCGTATTGCCTAATCCATTCAGAGATTTTTATACGAAAACTGGACTTTGTTTTGTAAACAATGAGGCTAATTATAGGGTGACATAGTACTGAATAGACGAAATTGTCTTTGCTAGACTCATCGTGTTGACAAAACTACAGCTATTTCTTATATTAATAAGATGAGCGGTGTCAGGGTAGATAATTTAAGTCGCCTGGCAAGGGATAAATGGCAATGGTCAGAAAAGAGAGAACTCTTTTTCTTTTTGTTAGAGAGCCTTTTCGCAGGCACAATCAGTGCGGGTTACTCTGTCTCCCTATGCTCTCCTCCTTATCGACTGTTGCCGCGGGCAAGAGAGCCAGGAGGCATAGGGGCGCTAGTCATCTCTGTGTGATCTCCCCACGAGACGGCCGCATACGTGATCATTACTGTTCACTCAGAGCTACAGTGCGCATCTCGCATAGTTATAGTGTTGAGCAAAAATAAAGTTTATACTTAATATTATTCCGACATATATCTCCACTGTGTCTCTGTTTTATATGTCAATCCTCCACAACATATATTATACTCTCACTCTATTTAATATTTTAAGTTAAGTCTAATACTTTTTGTTGAGATAAATTTCATATATACATGTAATAATAGCGACACCTGTATAGGCAGGTCTGCGGCGAGTGCTCCGATTGAGCGAGTGTTAGTCGCTTGTGTATCACGCTAGAGAGCTGATCATAATAAACTCATTATTCGTCTACGTAACTTATTTCAGTTCGTTTCCATACCTCTGTTTCTTTATATATTATNGGGGTTATACACCTTCAGCCTATTTGGCCTAGAAAGTGCCCTCCAATTGGAGGCTTATACCTTTATTTAATCATTTTCACCTGTCCTTTTTTCCTAACCTTTTTCCTATCCTCTTTCCATCCCTTTATCCATCTCCGCATTTGCCCGGGGTTATGCCCGTGATATGGGGAAAAACTCACAAGGAGACCACATGAGATGCGGGTCACCAAATGTCCTGAAAATTTTTTTCTGGTCTCCTGGTATCTAATAATAAAGCCCCCTATGCTTAGTTTAATCCAATGGGCCTTAAGGCCCATTTTAAAAATCATTTTCTAGTTTATTGAAAAATCTTTGTAATTTTCTAACTCGTAATAGGACATATTAAACGGAAAATTGCACAATGTACAAGTCTTAGAATTAGTCAAAGAATACATTTGAATTTTTTCAGGATTTTTGAAACCTGCTATCACCTATTTTCAAAGGCCCAATTTTAACGCGTTTTTACTTTTTTCTTAAGAATTTCAGAGACCTTTGAAAATAAGTGATAGTAGGTTTCAAAAATTCTGAAAAAATTCAAATGTATTCTTTGACTAATTCTAAGACTTGTACATTGTGCAATTTTCCATTTAATATGTCCTATTACGAGTTAGAAAATCACAAAGATTTTTCAATAAACTAGAAAATGATTTTTAAAATGGGCCTTAAGGCCCATTGGATCAAACTAAGCATAGGGGGCTTTATTATTAGGTACCAGGAGACCAGAAAAAAATTATCAGGACATTTGGTGACCCGCATCTCATGTGGTCTCCTTGTCAGTGAGAAAAACCCATACCGGAGTTGGTCGGTACCTTTATGGCACCTCTCGCTAGCATATGATGACGCTGGCAAACACAGCTAGCGATGCGTGAGGGCGCTATGCGCTTGACGGAATGGGTTCCCTGGAGGTCACCCATCCACGTACGTACCGCGGCTTATAATGCTTTATTTCGCACATCGCTCGAGCCGTGAGTACCTCGCCCCACCACCTGCTTCGGTCCTCTGTTTCTTTATATATTCGTACACTTTTCGCTTCTTATATATCCTCAGATTAAAACGTTGTAGCTGATAAGCTTTCACGTATGCTTAAGATCGAGACTGAATGGGAACTAAATCTAAAATATTTTAGAAAGCTCATGTCCGTTTTCGACCAACCCAAGGTAGATTTGTTCGCGTCTGAGTACAATAAACGTAATTTTTTGTTTTATAGAAACCCTCTGAGGGCTTGTCAATCATAGATGCATTCACAATTGATTGGAAAAATCAGCTATTTTACATTTGTCTACCGTTTAATTTATAACTGAACATGCTTACAAAAATTAAACGAGATCAAGCCTCAGGAATCGTCGTCGTGCCGTTCTGGAAAAACCAGCCATGGTTTACGCTTTTTAAAAATATGATTATAGGAAAAATGATCGTCTTTGAGCCTAGCGATGACTTACTGATTTGTCCTTACAGTCCACAGATCCACTCGCGAGCTCGCTACACGCGACAGATTGCCACCAAAGTATCCGGGAAGCGTTCGCTACAAGAGGCATTCCATTCGAAGCACTAGAAAGGGTGCTCGCATCTCTCTCCAAATCAACGGTGAAACAATATAGTTCAGTGATAAAGCAGTGGATCGAGTTCCGCGACGAAAATCAAAAAGAGTATTTTGATACTAGTTTCTCGAACGTAGTGAAGTGCTTATCAAGCAGATTTGAAAGGGTTGCTGGTTACCCATCAATAAACTCAATGAGGGGTGCCTTACCTCTCATTTTACCAAATAAAATTGGAGAACATGCGGACGTTTCCCAGTTTATGAAAGGAGTTTTCAAATTACGCCCTTCGAGGCAAAAATACGATTTTGCTTGGGATATTGCTGTCGTATTGAATTTTTTCGAGTCACTAGACTGTAATGATATTAAGCTTTTAACATATACGACAATAATTTTTTTTTGCTTTAAGTACAGCGCAACGCACCCAAACGTTATCATTCATAAATATTTTAAATATAGTTAATGTACAAGAGAGTTTAAATTCGAATACCCGTCTCTATTAACCCGTTAACGCTCAAACGGACAGAATTTTCTTTTCTTCTGTAGTCTGAAATTAAATCATCTTAACGAAGCGAGAGAAATTTTCGAGGACCCATTTTCTATGTACAATTTAATGTACTTTTCGAATATGAATTCATAATTGATCTCTGATGAATATTAAAAAAATTGTAAACCATTTACAGTCGTCCCTGTTTTTACGTGGTAGTTCCGTACCAAAAAAGTACCGCGTACAAAAAATGGCGTAAAAAACATTGCTCTTATGGGAAAAAAGGGGTACCGTGCAAAAATGTGACAAATTTTCGATTTTCAAAACATTTTATTCAAAAATACATGTAAAAGTTACTTAAAAAAATCAGTAACGCGTGTCTGTTTAGCACGTCTCATAATATTTTTGTGTAATTCAACGAAAGCAGTCACAGCAACTTCACAATCATGCTTAAATTTCATGCTACGCACCATGATCGGATCATATTCGAGGGCCACATCAATGGCTTCCTGGATCAAACTCAAGAGTTTTTTTACATACAAAACATTAAGCATATCTTCTAGTTTTTCAATGTTTATATTCCTGGTATACTTCGCAGTCTAATTGTAATAATATATTGCAACGGTACTACTCGATCGGAGCACTCGCGAGCAGCCTTACCGACACACTCGTGACCACAGGGGAGGTCTGAGCAAGTCGGTGACGGCGAGCGAAGGAGAGCGAGGACCAAGTGAGCACGCGTAATGCCCCACCGAAGCCCACGGGATAAGATACGCTTGTACTCGTGCGACGGCGCTCGTCGCAGCGCCGAGAGTCCGCCTGAGTGGGAAGAGTTTCTCTCTCTCTCTCTCTCCCCTAATTTACATAGAAAAACGGCGGCGAAATGACCTAATTAGCGGGGCAGGACCCGGATAGGTGGGAGAGCGCACCGCGACCTATAAAAGGCGCGTGCAAGGACCACGCGGGACTTATTGTCACAAATTACAAAACCAGGCCCAGGTCTAACCCGGCATCAGCCTATATTTTAAGTTAGCAGGCCACTCGTACCGCAACGTCAAAGCACGTCGCCACTCACGTGGTAGTCGTGCTGACGGAGGCTTAACTGGAAAGGTAAGACTCAGCCGCAAGCTCTTTCGCCCAGCGAAGAGTCCGGCTGTTTATTTACGAGTACGTGCCAAGGCGCGTCGCCTTATTGTACCAGACTGTATGTACCAGTTCACCGCGGTTCCTTTTGGGTTGAAGGTCGCAAGCGCCGCACTCAACCGAGCAGCAGAAGGCGTACTCAACGGAATGCAGGGACGAGTCATCGATTTCGTAGACGATTGGCTCATAGTGTCACCTGATTTTGACCAACATGTGCGAGATTTGGACGAACTACTTACTAAGATCAACAACGAGGGAGTAACGGTAAATTTCTCGAAATTGGAGCTCACGAGAAAAGAAATACGATTCGTCGGCTACATCTTGACGCCGCGGGGAATTTCGATCGACGAAGGAAAAGTCGACGCTATACGACGTTTTCCAACACCGACAACCACTACGCAGGTAAAAGGGTTTCTGGGACTTATTAATTTTAACTCCTGGTTCACAGAGAAACTAGCCGAGACAAGCGCGCTGCTGATTGAATTGACAAAGAAGTCTACTCAATGGCGTTGGACAGACACAGAGGAGCGAGCCTTCAACGATACGAAGGAACTTTTTTGCCGATCCATACTACTACACCACCCGATAAAGGACAAACCATTCATCCTTTACACCGATGCAAGTAACACCGCACTCGGTGCAGCCCTTTGCCAAGAGCCAGAAGAAGGCGATGTACGAGTACTGTATCTGGCCAGCCGCACGCTAAAAGGAGCCGAGAAAAATTACTACACCACCGAGCTGGAACTCTTGTCCATCGTCTGGGCATTGAGCAAATTTCGCAGCTACGTCTACGGAAGTCCGATCGAAATAAGGACGGATCACCAAGCTCTTACGTACTTGCGAACTTGCAAGTTCCTGAGTCAGAGATTACTCCGTTGGAGCCTCGCAATCCAAGACTATCAAATAAAGATTAGCTACATTCCAGGTAAAGAGAATATCTTAGCAGACATGCTAAGTCGCATACCGAACACAGATGAGTCAGTGCCACAGCAAGCAGTCATCTACGTGGAATTGGCGAGAAGACCCGATGAGAAAATACTTCGAGATTTACAGGACATCAAGAAGTACCAAGCAGAAGACAAACAAATACAACGAGTCCTCGATAAGCGAGGAACCGATATAATCATGGATGAACGAGGAATATGCACAAAAATCACGAAGCAAGGTAATAAAATCTACTTACCTCGCGTTCTCTTTCGTTCACTAGCATCCGAAGTGCATCAACTATACGCACACGTCGGAGCGAGGAAAGTCGCCGCGATGATCGCTGAAGACTTTTATAAGCCAAACATCGTAAGAGAAGTCGCCAAGGCACTCAAAACATGTGATTCGTGCCAACGCAACAAAACCAACACACGGGCAATACAAGGACCCACACAACCAATCATACCTGAGGGACCGAACGAGCTGCTGTCAATTGATTTTATAGGGCCATTTCCAGCAGGAATCAAGGATTATCGTTACATCCTCGTTACAGTCGACGTATTCACGAAGTTTGTCCAACTGTACCCGATCGTAAAGGCCACGTCACACATTGTATTCAACCGCATAATCGATGACTACGTCAAGAAATATGGGATGATAAAAAGAATCCAGAGCGACAGAGGACCGCAGTTTACTTCGAAAACGTGGCGAAAGGCGATGCAGAATCAAGGTATAGAAATTGTATTTTCTAGCATACGACACCCGCAATCCAACCTCGTTGAAAGGTACAACAAGGAGATCGGTCGGTTCTTACGCACGCTAGTCGGACGAGAACATAAAACATGGTCCATATGGTGCAACCTTATAGCGGAGGTGATCAACTCGACGGTCAACGATACGACCGGATACACGTCAGTCGAGCTACAGACAGGACAGAAGCCAGAACGCATCTGGACGCACATCGTCGCAGCGGTGCAGCAGAATGGCATAAACGAAGAAAAACTACGAGAAGCCAAAGAAAATATAACGAGAATCGGCAACAGACGTGCCGAGAGACACAATGCAAGTGCAACCATAACCGAATTCGAAGTCGGTGAGCTTGTTCTGGTAAAAGCTTTGCGAATTGCGTCCTCGGCGAACCAAACAGTAGCGAAGCTACTTAGCTTGTACGAAGGACCTTATAAAATATTAAAAAGGCTCTCTTCAAGGACCTACGAACTTACCAACCCGAATACGGGTAAAATACGAGGTCGATACCATATAACATCTTTAAAACGATATTTCGCAGATAATGGGCAGGCGAACTAACAAAGAACGCCGTCAGCGTCGTAAGCTAAGTATAAAAGAGGCCAAGGCAATGGGACTGGCGGTGATACCAAAGGATGCAACTACAAGGCAAAGAATTTGGGACGTCATAGAGCTGTCTCTGCGGCCCGATGAAGTAGAGAAGGTTCGCGCTGACGCAACGTATTACCTGCCACTCATCATTGCACTTGTGTTCGAGATTGAACGAACAAGAGAAGAGATACGCAAGCTCGAGAGACACATCGAGGCAAAGCACTCTGTCAAAAGACAGCAGCGGCTGCCAGTAGATGACGACGTTTTGGAGCTTTACGCGTCAAGTATTGAGACAGACTAATACTAATGTGAAACTTGTCCTAATTCTAGATGTGACTAACAATCATAAAATTTAATGAACCTTCGCTTATGAGTTGGATTATATTCTGTTCACAGCATCACCATGCAGGTCATAGACTTGACAGAAGACGACGACATGCTTGAGGTAGTGGAGGTGCACATAAGACCGCGGCCAAGCCACCATGACGACCACATCTTCATCGACCTCACCCGAGAGGAGATTGAGCCGGCGATCGCACAATCTAGCCCCCGAAGGCAAGATTGCGACAACCAGGCTGATCAACTCGAGGAGGTACGTGAGATACGCCGAAGGCAGGCACATTTCAACTGGTGGTTCAACGGACTGCGCGCCGCTGGGCTCCTCAATCGACCTGAAAACACACAGGAATTAAATGCCGCCGCGCGCGGAAGCGCGCCACATTCGCCCAGCAGTCGGTCTCGAACGAGCAACACCAGTACCTCACAGCACACAACACCATCGTCGTCTGCCGCCTCACAGCACACAACATCATCGTCGTCTGCTGCCTCCAATCACGCAATGTCCGACATCAACTCCGTGTCGCTCTCTGAGTCCGTCGACAGGGAGAATAGGGAGGCTGAGGAGGATGCACGGGAAAGAGCAGAGCTCGTTCGTCGGATAATACACCCATCCAGTGACGACGAGAAGATGCCGTCCCGGCCACCCTCCGCACTCTACGACCCAGCAAAAAGCAACAACGACAGCGACGACGTTAGTAGTGTCGTCAGCTTCTACGTCGGCGCGGATACGACCGACACGGATGACGGATATTATACGTGTCTCACCTCGTAGCCGACAAAGAACTGCGAAATTCCTTTTTTATTTTTTTTAGAAACCACAACAGATCCGAAAGGATAATAAGTTTTATTTTTTGTTTTAAAGTTCAGTTCCTTATTGACGATAAAGAGAAACGTCAGACTTAGTTTATTTTAACAAACAGTTCCTTTACGTATGTTACAATTGACGACGAGTAAATGTCGGATTTATTTTTGTTATATTTCGTTATATTTTGTTATATTTTGTTAAATTTTGTTATATCTTCAACAAACAAATACTTTATGTATGACGACGAGTAAAGGTCGGATTTATTTTGTTATGAGACAAGAAACTGTCATGTTTTGTTTAGTACGAGAGCGTAGCTCAGTACGACCGATGATTACAAGAATATACGAACTTTTTTATTTTCTACATTCACAAATTTAAATAAACTTTCATTAAAATTTTCCCAACCGATGATCAAATTTAAATAAAAGTTTAGGGTAGCTATGCAACGGTACTACTCGATCGGAGCACTCGCGAACAGCCTTACCGACACACTCGTGACCACAGGGGAGGTCTGAGCAAGTCGTTGACGGCGAGCGAAGGAGAGCGAGGACCAATTGAGCACGCGTAATGCCCCACCGAAGCCCACGGGATAAGATACGCTTGTACTCGTGCGACGGCGCTCGTCGCAGCACCGAGAGTCCGCCTGAGTGGGATGAGTTTCTCTCTCTCTCTCTCTCTCTCTCTCTCCCCTAATTTACATAGAAAAACGGCGGCGAAATGACCTAATTAGCGGGGCAGGACCCGGATAGGTGGGAGAGCGCACCGCGACCTATAAAAGGCACGTGCAAGGACCACGCGGGACTTATTGTCACAAATTACAAAACCAGGCCCAGGTCTAACCCGGCATCAGCCTATATTTTAAGTTAGCAGGCCACTCGTACCGCAACGTCAAAGCACGTCGCCACTCACGTGGTAGTCGTGCTGACGGAGGCTTACCTGGAAAGGTAAGACTTAGCCGAAAGCTCTTTCGCCCAGCAAAGAGTCCGGCTTTTTATTTACGAGTACGTGCCAAGGCGAGTCGCCTTATTGTGTTCCACACACGAAATAGGCGTGCAGGCAGAGGTCACCCCTCCTGGGTGGACTCAATCGGTAGCCCTATCACGAATAGTGAAGGGTCCGATTTTTTAAGTGCAGTGTTGATTATTGCAAGTAGTGAGTTTTTGTTATTCCTTTCTATAGTGCAAGTGTGCCCAAACTCTACCCACGACTCAACCACCGGCGCAGACGACATCACCAACGGGAGAGCGGACAAGAGTCTCAACATCGGCAGCGCAGAAAAAACTAAATTGTAAAGTATAGTGCATATGTAAAATTCCCCCCTAGACGCGATTTCAATAAAACTTGAATATTTATTCAAATAATTAAAAAGACAATACACCTTTCACATGTCCAGTGACTCGTCCCAAAAAATATCCTAAATTAATATTAATCTGAAAACCCTTACGCGACTCAAACGAGCAACGTACGCGCAAGGGAGTGCCCCGCGACGACACATAGTCACGTAATATAAAAGGTAAGCTACTCGCCAGAAGTAGAGAGAGAGAAAGAGCTCTCGCCTAGGAACGAGCGTGTCACCATGCACAAGCACTCGCGAGCAGTCTCGTAAGAGTAAAATACGTTGCAATATACCAATTAGTTCTATTTCAGTAAAATTGATTACGCATTTGATAATAATTAATTCATAATTACGATTAATACGAGCAGAAAAGTTCATATTTTGGAAGATTTTTTGGTAAATTTTTTTGGAAAAGTGTATATTTTGGAGTTTGCCATTTGAATCTCTAAATCCCCTTACGGTATTTTAAACTTTAGATTCTTATTCCAAAATTTTTGGTATTATTGGCCACAGTTTAAGTCTCTTTCAATTGAATCAAAGTTTTTTTCAGGATTTAAAATCGTGTTTTTTCGTAGTAAATTGTTTATAGTTTATTTTAATATTTATCAGCAGTTAATTATAAACTCATATTCGAAAAGCACATTAAATTTTACATAGAAATTGGGTACTATAAAAAATTTTTCTCGATCCGATAAGATGATCCCTTATAAAAATTTCCTATAGGATCTCGCAAAATTCCTACAGGAGTCCTATAGGATTCCAATAGGAATTTCGCGGGATCCTATTGGAAATTTTTGTAAGGGATTTAATTTCAGACTCCAAAAGAAAAGAAAATTCTGTACGTCTGGGGGTTCATGGGTTAATACCTCTGCAGTAGGGAGAAGTCAGCCTCTCTTGCAGCTACCGTTCTTTCCAAAAGACCTGGCGTTTGTGTCGTTTCAACTCTTTTGAAATACATTGACGCAACGGAAGATATTGGATCGGGCATCGAAAATTTGTTTACAGGCAATCCTCCGTATTCGCGGGGGTTCGGTTCCAAAAAAGTACCGCGAATACGGAAACCGCGAATACGGAAACATTGCTCTTATGGGAAAAGGGGGGTTCGGTTCCTTGCTCAGCCAAAATTTTCATGTATGCATATTAGAAAAATTTTTTTTCTCTGAAAATCAAATTTATGATGTAAATTTATTTATAATTTAGAAAAATATTGAGTTAAGCTTTGTTGCTTTGCTCTGCGCAATAAATCTTTGTACAAATTCTTATAGCACTGCAATGATTTTTCAATATCTTGTTTAAACTGAAGGCTCCGAGTCATGATAGGATCATAAGTTAATGCTTTTTCAATGAGACGTTCTGCGTCTGCTAAAATATCCCCGATCACTTTGGAAGTAAGTACGGGTTCTGGATCTTCATCTTCAACCATTTCCTCATCTGCTGAATTTTGCACTATACTCTCGATTTCTTTTCGCCAGATGCCAATGCATCCAGGATTTTGATTTTTTCGGCCGAATTGAACACTTTTTTATTACGTTTCTTCTCAGGCACATTTCGCGATTGTGGAGCCATTTTTTGAAAGAATTAAAAAAAATATTCCGAAAATAATACGCACGCGAAAATAATTAACCTTCAAAACCGCGAATACGGAAAATAAAATCCGCGAATACTGAAGTTAGGTAACAAATGAGCGAACCGCGAATACGAAAAATCGCGAATAAGGAAACCGCGAATACGGAGGTTTGCCTGTATTAGTTAAAGTAAGTCTTATAAGGAAGTTTGTACAAACATCTCGAGATGGATAAAAACTTTATCTTTTCTGTACTACTTCTATACTATTTTTTCTGCCACTCTACTCATCATTCCGCGAGCTCCAAAGCCGATCGTCTCGTGGAGTAGATTTTGATTCCATAAGTCGCTGTGCCAGGTGGTCAGAGCGTTCAAAAATGTTTGCCACGCATTATGAAAGGCCAATCAGGCCAAATGTCTTTAATTTTGCGATTAATGTATTGAGAAAATAATAAATAAATATTATTTTTGTTTTTTACATATGTTTTTTCTGTGTTCAAAAAATTCAATTCGCCCGTTAAAACCACTACTGTAGGTTAAGGGCTCAAAAGGGGGCTTAAATAATTATATATTTCTGATTATAGTATTAAGCTGAAAAAGTGAAGAAAATTTTTTTGAGAAAACAGGCATTTTATTAAAATTTATCAATAATAATCGTTAATGAATAAAATATTCTATTAAATTGTATTTGGAATTAGTCAAAGTTGATCTTATGCTGAGCTTGAGGTTGCGTTGATGGATAATGATCCACCAAAGAAAATGAAACCACATACAACTTAGTCGTGTCATGCAAACACTTGGAAACAGTTTAGACATCCTAAATGCTCATCGCTAAAGGTTTATAGACGTATACCAGTTAATTTAAGTGTTTGTAAGTATTTAACTGGACAAAGAACTTTTAAATGGGGTACTGAAAAAGGCTCTTATGCCTGCTTTCTGAAAAACAAATTTTTTTCACTTTTTTAGCTTAATACTATAAATAGAAATATACAATTATTTAAGCTCCCTTTGAGCTCTTAAATCAGGTAATATTGTAGAGCAAAGACTAGCATAATTAATTGATCAAACGAACTTTAGTGAAGTCCAAGCAAAATTATATGTAGTCTTTGCTCGTAATACATTACCTCCGTCTGGAGACGCAAAATTTAAATAAATAATTATATTGATTTTAATTTGGCTTATTACTCATTAGTTGCTATACTAGAATAAAAGAATATTTCAGTTTAAAGTTGATGTTTACAAAGAATACTTTATGAAATTATAATATAAAAAATACCTTGTAATAACATTTTGTTATTGTATTAAATCGACACTTGATTATAAAAATCAATACTTTTTCACTTGAATCAACATCGAAAAGTCGTAGTTTTTGTAAGCAGCGTTGACGCAATGATTCAAAATATCATTAACTTTTCCTAAGTGATGATGATATTTATCATGATTTGTTATTGAAGTACTTGTTTTTATTCCCCACGATAATGAAGTTTAAATTTTGTGTTAAATAACCAAATGTTTATTTAATTTTATCATGCAAGATTATGTTTTCAACTCTCAAAATGTACTAAATAATGTATGAAAGTTTCAGAGGATTGTGTTCATTTATATTTTTATTTCTTTCCAAAATGACTAAAAGTTACCACGTTTGGCAGTTTTGCCCATATTATACAGATTTACGAGAATTGACAACATTTCTAACCATCTCTTGAAAACATAATCAAGATTGTTTAATATGTAATAAAATAAAGTTGGAGATATTATTTCAAATTAATGAAATTTTATAAGATTTTTGTACTCACGAGATTATAAATGTTTAATAAAGAAAAATACAAAAAACAAGTGACTCCTACAATTATTTATTTATATTTCAAATATACTGTATTTTTGTTTTCTTATTAAATTTTCTTTAAAGAATTTGAAATAAGTATTTTTGCAAAGAAATTATGATATCACAATAAAACACAAATAATGCATAACACTAAGTAGATTTCTTTTGACTGCAACATGGATGAACTTGTGAGTATATTTTACGCAAACTTTTTTCTTTGGGATAATTTTTTATTAATTAAATGAATTTAATGAAAATTACGTATGGTATGTTATCAAAGTACAGTTACCGAGAAACGGCTGATGAACCTACTGTTGTTTTTGGACAACTTTTGTCGATATATCCTCAAAACTTTTTTTAAGTATATATTTTTAAACTAGACAGATTCAATAAAAACTCAATATGTTTTCAAGAATTTTATTGAAATTCAAGTGAAGATGGTGACCTCTTAAATTCTTTTTTACTTCAAAAATATATTTGATTTACTAAAAAAAATTAATTAATAAGATCAATAATTAAGATTAATTGATCATATTTTCAACATTTTCAATCGTTATATTTTCAGTGAAAAAGAAATTAATGAGTAGATGTTACATTCTTAAAAATATCTAGAAGACAAAATAATTTTATTAAAAAAATGTACTATTTAAAAACATAATTTTTTTTTACATTTGTATCTCACATAAAAATCATTCATAATCTAATCTTTGAAAAGTAAAAACATATAACCTCTAAAGCGAATTCAAAATTATGACAACGCGAATTGGAAAAACCACCGTCAATTCATTGATAAATGACTTGATCATCATAAACATAAATATGTATACGATGTATTTTTCTGATCATTTGGTTATAATCTACTTGTTTAAATTTTACTTGTATTACGTTTCGGTTTAACTCAAAAATGGTCAATACCAAAGTACAGAAATCTTAAATTTTAGTAAAGATTGAGGTAAAGTTTTATAACTGTGAGTTATGAATTAATTTACTAATCCACTAGTACTTACAATATTATAAGATACCCAGTTGATCAAGAGCGCGGAATTATGGTTTTTTAATTACCATGTAATGAGCTCCCTTATATATGAGCAGTTTTTAACATGTATTTTGCCTATAGAAGGGCTAAAATGCCGGATTTCCGGGGCCTCGTTTTCGGTTATAGAGGCAAATACGGATCCTTACCTACATGGCTTCAAACTACAAGTAATCAACTACTTTCACATAAAATTTCAAAGAGATTCATGTTACTAGAAAAAAGTTACAGCTTATCGATATCTCGAAAAAACGCCTTTTTTATAATGTTGACACCTTTAAACAGCTCTATCTCCGTCGCTTATGAACCAATCTTAAATCTGCGCACGGCAATTTAAAGGTAATTAATAAAAATACCTTTAAAATGAGATTTTGCAAAAGTCAATACGTCAATCCTGTTGCCTTCTACATTAATTTAAAAAAAGCTAAAAAACGACATTTTTGCGATTTTTCATCCCCCTTCATTGCCCTCCCATAACCGGGGGTGGGTTATCGAGCTCTACATAATTTTTTTATGAAAAGTACATACCTTTACCTAAAAAATGCGACCCTCTGGGTTAAAAAATATACTCCGGTGCCTGAGTTACAAATATTTGAATAATACGCAAAAATAGGTAAAAACGGCTATTTTTGGACCTTCGAGGGGCCCAAAATTGGGCCCTAAGGCCCCTAGAGGGATAAAAATTTACCTGAAGCCTATTTTTACATACCCAAATAATATACTAAATTTTGGGGCAGATCCGAGAACCCCTCGCACAAAAGTTGTACATATATGAAAAAACTGCTCATTTATATTGTTATAGTACGTTAATAGTACGTTAACAATATTAGGGTCAATTTGCTTTTTGCTTTGAAAATGTAGCCCTGAAAAGAGCTTTTTTGTACAAAAGAGAGTTAGACGATCAGAATTGCGGGAATTGTGGATCGTAGATGAGGTGATGGTTTGTTTGCGGGATTACGACTACAAAGCGAACGGTGGGCTTCTCTTTCTCTGAGTCGTAATCAAGGCTGGGTATAGACGAAAGCGTATCCTGATGTCTCGACCAAGAAGGTAAGGGCAATTCCAAGTCTTGCTTAATAACCTCTTTCACTGGTGGGCGTGGGTCGATCAGTCGTCTCTGCTGCTGTTGCTGCTTACGTCGACGTTCTCGTGACCGATGTTGTTGCACACGACGACGTTCTCTCTGTGCGTCTGTCTTCGGCATAAGAGAGTTTGTCCGTCTGTAGAAGTGGCTTGTGATCGCTACCTTCTGTAGATCGTACGAACTCTCTTAGTAACTTTGCTTCTTAGCCGTCAGCTAGAGTATTAAGCAATGAACTTATTACTCAGTTAGAGTGGCTATTAATGCTTTTCAAATAAGAAAATCAAAGTCGAGTTTAACCCGGAACATGAAAAAACTTTATTTAATCTCGGATAATAAGCATTTTCAGCCACCGTTCGTTATCGGGTTGCGAGCTTTTTGCAAGCTCGCCCCCTAGCGGCTTGTTTACATATTATAAAAATAAACGAAAGTGTGCGCTGCTTTTGTAACGGCGTAGTATACAATAATATATTGGGGGGGGGGNGTGTGTGTGTGTGTGTGTGTGTGTGTGTGTGTGTGTGTGTGTGTGTGTGTGTGTGTGTGTGTGTGTGTGTGTGTGTGTGTGTGTGTGTGTGTGTGTGTGTGTGTGTGTGTGTGTGTGTGTGTGTGTGTGTGTGTGTGTGTGTGTGTGTGTGTGTGTGTGTGTGTGTGTGTGTGTGTGTGTGTGTGTGTGTGTGTGTGTGTGTGTGTGTGTGTGTGTGTGTGTGTGTGTGTGTGTGTGTGTGTGTGTGTGTGTGTGTGTGTGTGTGTGTGTGTGTGTGTGTGTGTGTGTGTGTGTGTGTGTGTGTGTGTGTGTGTGTGTGTGTGTGTGTGTGTGTGTGTGTGTGTGTGTGTGTGTGTGTGTGTGTGTGTGTGTGTGTGTGTGTGTGTGTGTGTGTGTGTGTGTGTGTGTGTGTGTGTGTGTGTGTGTGTGTGTGTGTGTGTGTGTGTGTGTGTGTGTGTGTGTGTGTGTGTGTGTGTGTGTGTGTGTGTGTGTGTGTGTGTGTGTGTGTGTGTGTGTGTGTGTGTGTGTGTGTGTGTGTGTGTGTGTGTGTGTGTGTGTGTGTGTGTGTGTGTGTGTGTGTGTGTGTGTGTGTGTGTGTGTGTGTGTGTGTGTGTGTGTGTGTGTGTGTGTGTGTGTGTGTGTGTGTGTGTGTGTGTGTGTGTGTGTGTGTGTGTGTGTGTGTGTGTGTGTGTGTGTGTGTGTGTGTGTGTGTGTGTGTGTGTGTGTGTGTGTGTGTGTGTGTGTGTGTGTGTGTGTGTGTGTGTGTGTGTGTGTGTGTGTGTGTGTGTGTGTGTGTGTGTGTGTGTGTGTGTGTGTGTGTGTGTGTGTGTGTGTGTGTGTGTGTGTGTGTGTGTGTGTGTGTGTGTGTGTGTGTGTGTGTGTGTGTGTGTGTGTGTGTGTGTGTGTGTGTGTGTGTGTGTGTGTGTGTGTGTGTGTGTGTGTGTGTGTGTGTGTGTGTGTGTGTGTGTGTGTGTGTGTGTGTGTGTGTGTGTGTGTGTGTGTGTGTGTGTGTGTGTGTGTGTGTGTGTGTGTGTGTGTGTGTGTGTGTGTGTGTGTGTGTGTGTGTGTGTGTGTGTGTGTGTGTGTGTGTGTGTGTGTGTGTGTGTGTGTGTGTGTGTGTGTGTGTGTGTGTGTGTGTGTGTGTGTGTGTGTGTGTGTGTGTGTGTGTGTGTGTGTGTGTGTGTGTGTGTGTGTGTGTGTGTGTGTGTGTGTGTGTGTGTGTGTGTGTGTGTGTGTGTGTGTGTGTGTGTGTGTGTGTGTGTGTGTGTGTGTGTGTGTGTGTGTGTGTGTGTGTGTGTGTGTGTGTGTGTGTGTGTGTGTGTGTGTGTGTGTGTGTGTGTGTGTGTGTGTGTGTGTGTGTGTGTGTGTGTGTGTGTGTGTGTGTGTGTGTGTGTGTGTGTGTGTGTGTGTGTGTGTGTGTGTGTGTGTGTGTGTGTGTGTGTGTGTGTGTGTGTGTGTGTGTGTGTGTGTGTGTGTGTGTGTGTGTGTGTGTGTGTGTGTGTGTGTGTGTGTGTGTGTGTGTGTGTGTGTGTGTGTGTGTGTGTGTGTGTGTGTGTGTGTGTGTGTGTGTGTGTGTGTGTGTGTGTGTGTGTGTGTGTGTGTGTGTGTGTGTGTGTGTGTGCGAGAGAGAATCCGCGTGTCGGAGCACGCGGAGTCAACCATCTCTTTCTCTCTTACGAGGCAAGGGCCCGCAAATTGGTCACGTGACTAATTAGAGCGACCTGCGAGTGCGTGAAGCGCGAGTAGAGCGAGAGATACTCGGTGATCGCGAGAGAGTAAGCATCGTGCGCGTTGCTCCGAATTTGACTGCGTCGCGAGAGAATAATTACGATTAAACGTGGCAAGCGCGTGACGCGAGATTCGCACGACTTGCGCGGGCGTACATTCGACGCGGGTCGATCGAGCACGGATCGGTGCAATCGCGAGAAGTATTTCCGACGTGTTGCATTGTGAATGTAGAGTCCCGTTATCGTTTGACGATTGCGACTTCGCAAACTGTGCGAACCAGCAGCAGCCTACACGAGCGGAGGGTCAAGCCAGCTGCACTTACTGCGAGCGGCCATAGACGGCATACAACACCTGTAAGTACCTCTCGAGTACCCTGCCTCTCCTGCGTGTGCAATCGCGTCTCAATGTGATTGAGTGATTCGAGTGTGCCCGCGATTGCGCTGCTGCGTTATTGGAAACTCCATTAAATAAATACAGGCATCCCTCGTTATCCGCAGGGGTTACGTTCCGAAAAAGTACCGCGGATAGCAAAACCGCGGATAACAAGACCTTGTTCTTATGGAAAACGGGGGGTTACGTTCCATTAGATTCAGAATCATGTAACAAGGAATATTGAAAAAAAATAAAAATCAATTTATTTACCAAAATTATAAATATAAATTTAAGAATTACTTTTTTTGCACAAATAATCACTTATAGAAGTTTGTTTTGAGTGTTTTAAAATTTCTTTATACATATCATTATAAATTTCCACCGCTTTTTCGCATGTATACTTAAACTCTAAACTTCTCGTAAACATTGGGTCGTGAGTTATAGATAACTCTATAATAAAAATTCATCATTTCTTTAATTATGTTATTACTTCCCGGAATTACGTCAGCTTCTTGGATATTCTCATTTTCTGGTAAATGGGTGGATAACTCTTCAATTTCTTCAATTGATAAATCTGATATAGGCATTATTATTTGAAAAATATCATGATCTTGCATATCGTTGAATCCCTCTCCACTGATTTATTCAAACTGAACGGTGGTCATGTGTGAAATACATGTATTTCATATATTAGCAGACAATAATAAGTCGATGTAAATATACTTTCTTGGTATATTTATTTACTTATTTAATATAATAGAATGCTTGCATCATCATACTGTCGTGTATTTTAACCGCGGATAACGCGGGATACATACGCGGATGACAAGGGATGTCGCATTTCGGCCTACCGCGGATACGGTGAATCGCGGATAACAAAACCGCGGATATCGGGGGATGCCTGTACCATATTACTTTGCCTATTTAATTCCCCTCTTATTATTTTGGCAAGACCTTCCAGTTTCTTTATCGTAGGTTGGACCACGACGCCAAATGGAATTGTCGCACCGAGTACTGAGCCAGCCGGCGACCAGCGCGAGGACGTGCATCGCCTAGGATACCTCACCAGAATCAGTATCGGTCACGGGAACCGTTACACAATACTGAGCGACAACCGCTCAATGCACTAATTTTATATTATAATTCATCAATAAATAATTGGATAAAAATGTACTTTGCAAAAGTGATTTCCAATGAAAAATCTAAACAAAAAAGAAATAAAAATTGAAAAAATTTAAAAAAAATCAGCTGTTTATGAACAGCTGCAAGATGTGAAACATCTTTGTCAATTAATTAAAGAAAATTCAATAATTAAAAAAATTAAAAAAAATCCAAAAACATGAATCAATAGTCAAAACAAAAAACCAAACTAGAAACTAAAAAAATCAAGAAACAAGAAAAAAACTCAGAAAATCCCAACACAAGCATCGATGTTTCACATCTTTTTTTTTATGAACTTATGTTTATTTCATGAAATAAATTGTGATACAGAAAGGTATAAACATATTCAAAAGAATTATCAGCTATTATACATGTTATGTTATCCCATTTGAAAAAAGTTGCATGAATATCCGCATGGATTAGCAATCCACGAGGATTAGACATGGATACCACGCAGATCAGATAACGATTCTACGTGGATCACACATAGATACCACGTGGATCACACATAGATACCGCGTGGATCACACATGGATGGAAATAATTCTAATTTGGTAGTTTTTCAACTCTTCGAGGATCTTGGAAATGTTTCGCGAGCTCACTCCGAGTGTTCGCGACGTTTTGTTGGTGAATCGTCGTGGATTTTAATTTCTCCATGTTGATAATTGATTAATCCACAAGAATTTTTGCGAAAATCGTCGTAAGTTGATAAAAAGTCTGCGTAGATTTCTGGACAATGTACGAGGGGTTTCATGGAAATCCTCGCTGATTGTTGAAAAATCAAAGCGGAGGTTCAAAAGTCTACGAGGATTTTAGCGAAAATCGTCGTGGGTTGATTGAAAATATGCGTAGGTATTATGTCAATCCACTCGGCTTACCTACATAGGCAATTTATTTAATCCACGTGGTATCCATGTCCGATCCACGTTGTATCAATGCCTGATCCTCGAGGAATCTATGTATGATCCACGTGGAATCGGTGTAATAATCAACGCGGATATCCATGCAATTTTTTTCAACTGGGTATACTCAGAATGATCAGTGTCTGATGCTCGCTGTCTTATAATTATATAATTAGCGATGTTTCACATCTGGTGCAATTATGCTCTAGAAATTACTCTGATTTTAAGAGTAAGCACTCATTCATCATGCACCAGATGTGAAACATCGATGCTTGTGTTGGGATTTTCTGAGTTTTTTTTTCTTGTTACGTGATTTTTTTAGTTTCTAGGTTGGTTTTTTGTTTTTTTAGTTTCTAGTTGGGTTTTTCATTTTTTTAATGACCAAAACATCCTCGTGGATCGCCTAAGAAAGTCCTCATGGATAAACTGGCGAAAATCTACATGGAATCTATGATATTTCCTCGTGGAAAGTATACACTGTCCTCATGGAATCGATGTATTTTCCACGCTGTTTTCACGCTATTTCCACGTACAATCTATCTCTGATTAGCGTCAATTCCACGTAGCTGATCCGAGAGGAAATCCATGCAATTATTTTTTACGAAAGTCGGGGCGAAAGTCTAACGCTTGAAAGATAAAGGAACGTAAAAATAAGGCCACGACGTTCAAAAACGACCGATCACGCGCTCTTTCTTTCTTTACCGCTGGTGAATATCGAAAAAGTCCCTTTTTTATTGTTAATTCTTGAGTAAAATTTGCGTGATCTTTAGAAGCATTTGAAAATTGACGAAATTTCAATGAAAATTGTTGTTGCGATAATTTTGTTGCGGAGTGTATAATCCTAGCATTTGTGTGTTGTACAACGTGGTATAACCAGAGGTTTACCAAAATTGCAGATGTTTAGTCAGTCAAAGTTGATGGAAGCCTGACAGTCATGAGACGGATGGCTGATATTGTCTTGCAGCATTACTTGCACATTGCTGCTTTAAATTTTTTTTTCTTCAGATAAAACCGCTCAAAATTTTGGCACACAATGACAACGTGAATCAAATAAAAAATAACAAAATTTAAGATTAAAGTACTTGAGATTAATCTATTAACGTTATTAATTATATTATATAATTTCCGATCGCTTCAATTGGTTCAGAAAAAAACACAGTTTTATGTTAATGCAATGACTATTATATTTTTCTAAAAGATAAATACAGTTTTTAAATATTTTCAGATCTTGCCATGAAAGACAGCTTCTGAGCTTTTTGAATCACATCTGGACAATAGCTGCGCTTGACTAGTCGGCAATCTTGAAAAAAACCTTCATTACGAGGAAATCCATTAGAACCATCACGGTACGTGACTCTCCCTGAAATATATAAAATAATCAATTGCTTGCAGTAAGAAGAAAAAATCAATTTTCAGAAAGCTAAGAATATATTTTTGTACGATAAATAAATCAATATGATTTTTTGTTATTTTTGAAAAGTCAAGGAAAAACTGTTTTTCATTCCTGCACCTATTATATTTAATAATTAGGAGACAATTATTTTTGAAGGTTGGAAATTTCCACTTCCTTAAAATTTGTGACGAAGGCAATATCTAAAATTTAAAAATCGGCCCTTTTCAGGGCCATGACTCGATTAAAACGTTGAGCAAGTTTTATTTACTAACGAATGACACAGACTTCAATTTGGCTAAATGTAGACAATTCGACGTCATGATCTTTGCCAAATTCAGCGACATAATCCTCGCTATACGATGATTTTCGTCAAGGTCAATCGCCAACTTTATAACGTTCAGTAATTTGGCAATATTATATCCGCTAAAGTCTAGCGACATAATCCTCGCTAAAGCGATGACCTTCGTCAATGTTAGTGACATAGTCATCGCTAACTTTAACATTTTAACGTTCATACATTATTAATTGCGACATAATCATCCCCAATTTAAGTGATATAATATTTTCTAAGTGAGCTATGCGCTCATTGGTTTGCAGAGAGAAGAAGGGATACAACATAAAGCTTACTGATTTTATTATCTTTGCTAAACTCTAGCGAGATAATCTTTGCTAGCACAATGAACTTCGTCAGTGACTTCGTTAGTGACAATATCGCCGCTAACTTTAGCGATGTTATCCTCGCTAAACTCTAGCGACATAATCTCTGCTAACTCTAACAAAATAATCTTGGCTGAGTGAACTGTACGCTCATTGGCTCTTGGAAAGGAGTGGAGATGCGCAAACGTAAGTCACTCGGCTGATGGTATAAATAAGCGAGCATAATCCGACTATTCGCAATTCTCAATTCTCTTCGCAGCTATCAAGCGAGGATAACCCAGCTGCTCTAACCGCTAACTGGAACAAAAAATTTGTTTGCACACAACATATTCGTTTCTATCAGAACTGGCGTGCACAAAACAGAATCAGCAAAAAACATTTGCAAAACAAAATTTGCAAATAGGCTCACTAGAGTTACAGCACAAAACATAATTCTGTAAACAGTCCTCTTTTAGGACTACAAATAAAATCAAATAGAAAAATAAAGACATTAAATAAAATCCACTAGACCTAAGAATACTAGAAACTAATCTGTAAATAGTCCCGTTATAGAGCTATCACTAGAATAAGCTGAATCAATAAAGTATTTTCATTATTGTGAAAATAATACTATTTTATCACACCTTATGTGAAAATTATATGCTGAAATTCGCACAATATAAAATGAAAATAATATTTGTAATTATATTATATATTGCATTATGGCATAGACATGTAGACAAGCGCGTGATAAGCCCACTGACTATATTGAACAAGTTTGGCACCCACAAATAAATATAAAAGTTGTGACTAGTGTATTAATGGGATACTGAAGGTCTAGTTTTGAGAGAAAAATTAAGGGGTCTACCCTCTTGGTCGTTTTCAAAAAGTTAATTTTAATTTCAAGAAGTATCAAGTTAGAGTAGCTGTTCTACAATCACACTCTCCACGTGGCGTACCTGGTGTAAAACGCAATCTTATTAAAAATAATATATTTATTCAATTTGTGTTAATATTTGATTATATTTCCAATTTTCCAATAAATAATTTAATAAATTTAATGAAAAAAATCTATCCATGACCATGGTTGTTGTGTCCGCCACTTTTCGTGCAGCAGCTGCATCACGCAAACATTGTGAAATCAAAGTTTCAACTCTTTACATAGATGAATAACTATCTTAGATTGCCCAACTGAGTGTTTAAGAACAACTGAGAGACGTCTCACTAGCACTTACCTGAAGAGGAGCCGGAACTCGGCTCGAAACGTTGTAATAAATTTATAGCACTGCGTGGCATAAGTTCACATTTATGGCATGCTTTTCGGTGGCATAAGTCACACATTCTGGCACCGCTGCGTTCGCATCGCACTCGCTTATGCATCGGAAAAGGGGCCATAAAAAAATGTGTACGATACTCGTGACATAGGGGACACTTTTTGGCCCTGCTATTAGGTAAACTACGCCGTGCCAAAAAGTGTTGCTTATGCCACTAGTATCATAAAGTACTATTTCATACCAGTAGCCCAAAAGTGACTATTTTGCAACGGCTGTGCAAAACGAGGAAAGCTATTTGCGGGCCACAGGGTATGATGCAGGCATAAGCTGCAAATCAAAAGCTTCATGGTACGTGTTTATTTGCCTCGGCTTCGCCTCAGCCACTAATTCCTCTTACTACGGATTTTTCTGTTTTTCGCGGCCTAGGACAGAAATATCCTACTTTAAATTCTTACGGTTTATGATCGTGAGGGATTAAGGTGTTACTAAAATTAAGATGCTCCTATAGGAGCCCATGTTAAATTAACCAACTCTACTTTGTCATTTCTTTTAAATAAAGTCGTTAGCATGCATATTATAGTGGAGCGAATAACACCTATTTTGGAAAATCGCTTTGTAATAGCGTAAAAAGGTATTCTTTTAATTTTCTATTACTTTCACAGTTATATTATTAAAAAGCGATTTTCAAAAATACGTGTTTTAAGTTCCACTTTAATGTATATGAGACATTTTACGGCAAGTGTAAAATTCGGAATGTTTGAAAATCGGAATATTGAAAACGGAACATGAAAAATTCGGAAAAACAAAATTTCGGAATGAAAAAACTTCGGAAAAATTAGAATTCGGAATCCTCAGAAGTTTCAGTAGGGAATTTTATAGTCTACATTTTCCACTAAAAATTTTATGGATTCCGAATTTTAATTTTTCCGAAATTTGTTCATTCCGAATTTCCATTTTTCCGAAATTTTTTCATTCCGAAATTTTTTTATTTCAAAATTTTGTTTTTCCGAATTTTTCACGTTCCGTTTTCAATAATCCGATTTTGAAACATTTCAACCACAATTTCAAAAAAAGAAAGTATGTTGACCTAACAATATAACTTCGTTACAAAGGTTGTTTTTAAATATAAAAAATTGAAAAAATTTTTTTTCAAAGCGGAAAAAATTAAAGCTTTTATTTGCAACCATTTTTCCTGCAAAAAAGCGAGTATATTTATGAACTTCAAATGGTGTAATGTGGTTGAAAATGTTAGGCAAAATGTCGTTACCGTGTTTCACTTCATGTCAATTAAATATTGCTATAGATGCTGTAATGCCAGGCTTCGCGGGGGTTCGTGATATTACCACGTAAGCTAATTACAAAAATACATGCAATCACACACACAAGCACGCTGTGGGTTTGGGCGGAAATGACCACTCGTGTACACTGGTTAAATTAAGAGAGAATTAATATAAGATTTATTGAAAAGTATTTAGGTTAAATCAAAGTATAGTGGACATGAAATTGGGCCCGTAGGCCGGGTGTACAAATAACGAGTGGGGCCTCCGCCGAACCGGGCGTGAACGGGCTGGCGCTGAGAGAGAGAGATTTAATGGCCGCGTGATCGATCAACAGGTACTCACCGGCTGGAGTTTGAACTTTATTTCGGCGTCGGACCCGCGTTCCACAATCGGAAGTTCCTTGGGCTCTCAGCACAACGGAACAGCACTATTAACCGGAATTATGCAAAGGCTAGAATCACTCTTTGTGACGAAGCACAATAATCATCAAATGACTTTACTCGCGGTAATTAGAATATCAATTACGTGCGTACGCGCCAATTGCCGAAATAACAGTCAGCTCTCGATCGTGTCGTACGGCCCGCGAGACGCTCCGAATTCTCTCTTTCCCCCTCTCAGCGGCCGTCGGCCGCGCCCGGCTCGTCGCACCGAAGGCGACGTAGACGTCAGGCGCGTCTGTCTCGGTTCCACCTGTCTTTTAGGTGTGAACTGTTGTGCAGAGCGTGCACAATAAACAAGTAGTCTATAATATAATAAATGAATAAATAATGTATAGTACTAAGTAATTATATTGTATTTGGGCCTTTGCCTCATGAACGGGAGAGAGAGAGTAACGGATATTATATCCGTTACAATGCATTTAATTTTTTTTTTTTGTAGCATCGCCTTTGAACAGTTTTTCATTTTGCACTTTGAAAAACAAAAAACAGCCCCATTAAAAGAAGAATCAATTATTTTTTTCAGAACAATTTTGTGGATCAAAAAATGTATTTGCGAACGGATTATTTATTCAAGTAATTGACAATTCAATATCATACTAATACACGACCAAATTTTTTTATAGTTCTCCTATCAAATAGTTCAATTTTCAACCCTGAATACCCAAAATGTCTTTTTCTGAGAATGAAGATTTCATGAATATAAATCCTAAAATATTCAAAAAAGCCAATGAAAGTCGCATTTTTAGGAACATTAACGAAAATTACGACAAGATTGCTGATATTACCATCACAATATCATGATTAAAAACTGATACACACCTTGACCCCATATGCGTCCTCCTTTGAACTGCCCTTCGTACATCATACCATCTGATCTCCAAAAAACTCCGTGTCCATGAAACCAACCTTGCATGAACTCTCCTTCATATCTAGAGAAATTATTAACATGATTACAAATGAAACGATCAAGTCCACTTAAAATGATATTGCTTTATTCACAGCAAAAGAAAACAAAAAGTGTGATAATTGATTTTGGAACGCCTTTCCACCATTTGCTCTAATCTCAAAAGTTTTAAAAAAATCAAGGAAGAGCATACGGGAATTATGGTTGTACCAGCACCACTGCTACTTTACGATCAGAGACAAATAATCTGTTAATTAGTAGAAGAAAGCCATATGAGGCAGCCACACCACAGACAATTATTCGATGGCTAAAAGCAGTTTGAAAAGAATGTAATATAGACCCAAAGTATACAAGTCATTTAACGAGTCGTACGTCTACGTACAAATTCCAAACGAACGGGATGAACATCAATGTTATTAAAAAAGCAGTAGATGACGAGTGGTCCGATAATTCTACCGTTTTCATGAGATTTTACAATAGACCTATTGTTAATGTTAATGAAAATTTTGTCTTCAAAGTTTGTAATAATAAACCCAACAATGTTTGAAAATAGAATGAACATATGAAATGTTATAAAATAATAAAGTAAACTTTTCATTACTCTAATAATCTACGAGGTAATTTTGAGAACAAGGAACGTAAAATAATTAATCAATCAAACGAACTTGTGAAGTTCGATTGTAATTATTTGAGTTTCTTGTTCGAAAAGATTACTTTCCCATCCGAAAAATGAAAACCCAATCCTTTGTGTAGTAGTAGTAGTAGTAGTAGTAGTAGTAGTAGTAGTAGTAGTAGTAGAAGTTGTAGTAGTAGTAGTAGTATGAATAGTTCGTGATTTCATAATTCATTCATTATACCACCGCTTATGAGTAAAAATGTGGTTAAAAACGCAATGAAAAAAACCTTTTTATAAAATGCCATGAAAAAAAATACACCTTGTCGGATTCCGTGAAATAAAACGCACCTCGTTTAAATGCTGAAAAGAAAAATACACCTCATCGAAATGCCATGAAGAAAAACACATCTCATCGAATCACGATTTAACGAGTCACGTCAAAAATATCTTGGTTTTTCATAGAGGTGTGTTTTTCTTCATGGTATCCGTATGAAATGAGTTTTTTTTGCAGTATTTCATTAAGGTGAATTTTTACTCATAAGCAGCGGTGATACATTCACAACATCATGATAAGTGTATAAAAAATTTGTGTAAAATTAACAAAAAATAGTGAAGGAAAAAAATGAAAAACCCACAGCTCAGTGATGGTTTCTCCGGGAAGATCGAGGTTTTGCCACAAACTTTGGTAGCAAGTCAAATTGTAAACTTGAAAACGATCTTGCTTAGAAAATCAAAGATCACATGAGTATATATTGACTATATCAGGTTGACAACTTGATAAACCAGGTCGATTTCCACTAATTAAACTTCAAAAAGTGTAGATTTCGACCTGGTTCATCCGGCAGGCTACCCAGTGTTGTGATCTTGTGCAAAACCCCCGACTTACCCGAGAAAATGCTTTTTTTATGCAATGTATAGAAATAAGTAAATAGTTTCACACATTCTTTTTGCAAAATTTACGTTTTTTTATTCGGATAAATTTTCGGAAATTTTAGGAATGAAATTATTAATAATAGTTCAATAATTTACCTATTTTAAAAAACCTCATGAGTGAATTTTTCATAACTTTTTATGCATTTATTAAATTTAGTATTAAAATTAAACCTTTAATATACGTAGCTCAAGTACTAGAGAGCTAGGCATATTGAAATTGACATTTTTTTAAATTCATATAATGTCATCCACCCAGTGATTGAAAGCATACCAGTGAATGAAAGCACTTTTTTAAACAAAAATTAATCATTAATAACGACATTATTCATGAACAATGAATTTTTATGCTTTTATTGGGTATTATTGCTAACTGTTCGAATGGTTATCAGGTCCAAAATCAATATAGTTTAACGATAGGAATTAATTTACGAACGCATCGTACGCTGAGCTGTAAAATACAGTCATTTTGTACATCATCGCTGAAGATCGTTAAAATTTGGAAGATCCACTGTAAAAGAATGAGCAGCTCAAAACCTTTTATACCGGACTAGTTACCTTTAAAACTGACATTTATATGTTAAACAATTGCATTTCCAGTAAAAAACCAAGTTTTAATTAGAAAATTTCACTCTTTTTCAACTTTCATTTACTGGTGTTGCGAATAGTTCGCACTTGCTCAATAAATGAAAGTACAAATATAAGCATATTTTGATTGGATTTTCGAACCAATCTTTATCTATGAGGTCTTAAAATGTTTGTAAAATAGTTCTTCTCCACTCAAATGAAACAGATTCTTAAAAAAGATCCCTAAAAAATCACCAAAACTAAAAATTACTGAAAAAAATTGACTGTTTGAATGTGTACCAGTACCACAGTAATTTTTCTTCTAAACGACCCTTTAGGTCGTTTTGAAGGTACCATATTTAAAGTACGTAAAATCCTTCGTTTAGCTGAAATCAAGACAATTTTCTGGGTATTTTGCGTACACAAATCGATCTACAGGGCGTTCGAAAAATCGTAGAGAGGTCTTTTTTTTTTAATTACTCGTTGAAAAGAGTACTTTGCGATGTTGTATGTTAGATTTCGATAGAAAAATTACTGTGGTATTGGTACACATTCAAACAGTCAATTTTTTTCAGTAATGTTTAGTGTCACGCTCAAATACTACTGGTAACTCGACATTAACTCGAATCTTATCTTATATATATATATGGATTTAAAGAAGACAAAATTTTCGAGAAATAAAAAAAAAACCGTGTCGATGCGATAAGTCTAGCCTAAGATAGAGGCATTTGAAAATCGATAAAAATTCGATCAATTTTTTTGTTGCGATAATTTTGTTGCCGATTTAGTGTTTTAGGAAAATTAATTGAAAACTAATTTATTATCAATTGATTTACAGTCATCGTTTAGCATTTAAAATATTCAAATTTTTAATTCATTTTATATCAACAATGCAACTATTTTGGAAAGGTAATGTGTACTTAGTTATGTTTACATTCTGAATATTTAATTTATTCATGATTTTTTGGTGAAAATTGTGAATATATAATGAATTCTATTATAAAATTATATAAATTTTCATTAACAACCTCAAAACACTCTGTTTATGATGGTGAGTTTATAATTCATAAGTGTTGATAACATAATTGTTTGAGTCTAGAAAGTTTTCATATTTTTAAAGTAAGGTAAATTGGCTTACTTAGAACCATCTGAAAAATGTAAGACACCAATGCCTGAACACAATCCATTATGAAAAGATCCATCATATCGTGATCCATCTGGTAATAATAATGACCCTGATCCATGTTTTAATCCTTTATCATTCCAGTCACCAACATATTTAGTTCCATCTTCATACTTATATTTGCCCATTTCCAAATAGATTATGATTTTTTAAATTTGTTGAAATTATCAATTTATATAAGAAAAAACGGTAAAGTAGATATCAATGTTTTTTCATATCGAAGAGCTTTTGAAAAGTGAACACATTTCACCCTTGAAATTCTATTATAGATAATCAATCCTTTTTTATTGGATTACTCTTGTTTGGCTTCATGAATACAAAGTTTAAAACTATGTCATCAAGAACATAAGATATTCTTGCTTCTCATTCATATTTTTTTCTCCGCAATTTACAAAAGTTATATTTAGATAATATGATATTTTATTATTAAAATAAGAGACGATTTTTTAAGAAGGCGTAAAAATAAGGATGATTTCATTTTGAAGGTAAAAAAATTACGAAAAAATGTTATTATCTGTTTATTTTTTCATATACTTTTTATTATTTTCAATTCAAAGATTCTTAAAATAACAAGTATTAGTAATATCATAATAATTGATGACTCGACCATGAAATTTTGAGGACAATTTGTTTTATACAATCTTACTTACTTTCTAAAATTAGAACTATTAAGTGATAATTTTATTCATCTTTAAAATGCAAAGTATCTGTTTAATGTTTTGAATCGTATCTCATATTAATCTTAATCATTTATTCTCTATAAATTACGAAATTAACATAAAAAATTACAGCAACGATGCTATTCTATTTTGAAATTACAGAAATATTTAATACAATTCTTGCTATAATGTTAATTCAGTATTAACAAAGATTTAATAATCTTCGAGAACACAATATTTTCTAGTACCTAAAATATACTCAAATTATATTATGACAACAATTTTGAAAAACTGATATCAAAACTCATCTTTACCAAAAAAATTTCATAATTTTATTTTGATTAAAAAAATTTGTTATGCATAATCACTACTTATTTACCACTACGATCATTTTCATTTCAATTACTATTATCACTCTTCTTCATTATTACTAAAAAAATTAAAATTATTTATATCTAAACTATTATAGTGTATGACATATATGTCTCGATTAGATCTTTTTGAATAATTTTATGTTACAAAAATGTAAATTTTCAAGAAGTCATTGTGTGCTAGACAAGGTTACTTATTTTTATAAATATACAATTAGGTTTTTAATAATTTTAAGATTATTGTAGAAAAACTCTATAAAAATATATCGACCATTTTGTTTAAGAGAAACGGGAAATTTGACAGTATCATGGCCCTATTTCACCAAACGAATGTTACACACTCAACAGTCAGAAAACAGACACTATTGACCTTTTTTTTATTGTAGGTCAATGGGTTCTCATAAAATATTTTGATAAACGTGCAAATTTGAGCAAAAACACAACTTTCCATAACATAGGTTTCAAGAAAAACTTGAAATTACTCGTACACCCGCGGAGTTAGATACTTGAACCTCGAAAATTGAGATCGATTATTTGCTTCCTTCTCAGCGCAATGTACGTCGTGAAACTGTAGTCACAATTGTAAACAGTGAAGGAAGTGACTAATCGATCTCAAATTTTCGAGGTTCAAGTATCTAACTCTACAGTCGTACTACTTTACTTTAATTGACTGGGTCGAAACTCTTATTCAGGGCCACATGAGGCTGTACCCCCTGTTCCCAGTAATAAAACAATAAAATAATCAAAATAATCTAATAGTTCTTTTGGGCCCCAACAACATCAAATTAGTGCATAACTATTATATGAACTCGTATTGTGTATTATATCTCTTCTTCGAGATCACATTTTAGTCTCCTGTTTGTACTTCGATTTGACGCAATTTTTAAAGCTGAAATAAGCTGCAAGAATAACACTTTGGCGTTAAAAACTGACAGGGCTAAGGGACTAGTTAGAGACTAGTCAGGGCATCATGCTAAGAGGGATACAGGGGTCATGAGGACCACTCCAACAAAAGCGCGGGGATGATCATGCATATACCACCAATTCATGTCGAGGTCCAAGCAGGAGCTGTAAACGCAGCCCATCGCCTCAGGTCGCTTGGACTGTGGAAATACGGTACAGGGAATACCAGGCTGCAGCTGCTTACTGACCCGATCCTTTGTATGCGGGGCGACCTTTGTCTCTATTAACATTCAACGTTGTCTAAACGTTTTTTAAACGTTTAATTTACAACCTGTTTTTTGCATTAAGAGTCAAAAACATAAACCTCTCTGTGTAAGTAAAAATAAACCTGCTTGTGTTGTGGGTAGGAATCGGTAAATCAAAAGTATAACGGTATATTTAAAATAATATAATTCTATTATATTATTTTAATATATATATTATTATAATATATATATATTGAGAAACTGTCTTGAGCTTGCAAGCTCTCAAGCTCTCGAGTGATAAGCTCGCTCACGCGCTGCTACTGCTCGACGAGTTGTAGTAACGGCGACCACAGGCTAAGCCTGCGCACCATTCAACTCAAGGAGATGACTCGGCGCGCCGAAAACTCAGTGAGTTCTCCCACCAAGCCAACTCCGAGTTGCGCGGCGACTCGAAGTGCGAACACTTCGCTACCACGACTCACTCGTCAAGCAGAACAACTCGCAAGCGAGTTATCCCGTTCGATCAGTTGATCGTATGATCTACAGCGAGAGCGCGGTCGCTTATAATCTCGCGGCCTTACTTGCTCTCATGCGGGTACTGCGGTGGGTCAGGCAGACGCCACCTAGCGGCGGAAATCTAATCACAACCTTTAAACGTTTAAGAGAAGGGTTGAATAATTGTTGAAGCAACGTCGTGTAAACGTTTAAATGTCCGCTTCCTAAAATCTTCTAAACGATGTATCAACGTTATAACAACGTTGAGTAAACCTTAATTAAAACTGTTAATCAATCAACTACGTGTTCAGAAAATTTCAAAATTAAGCACTTTTTAATTATATACGTGCTGATTCCTTTTTAAACTGTGAACTGCTCGGTGTACCCTGACCAGCGCTTTCATTAAGTACATGTATGTGTACGTATAACTTCCCTTAAATTACTTTTTGTGTTAATCCGAATCAATTGTTTATACAATTGAGTAGATGGGTTTTTAGAGGAGAATCTGATACCATATATCTAGTAGTTTAAGGGGAGGCTCTCATGAGACTCGATAAAAAAATCGATTTTTTTTTTTTGCTTACTTAGTTAGCAAATGTCTCGTAGAATACACCCCCGAAACCCTTTTTACCAAAATCGATTTAGTTAAATAGTTATAGGCAAAAAACCGAAACTGTCTTTTTACGAGGGAACGATGTATGTATGTATGTACATTCACTTTCTAAAACTTTAAACGCGTTTTTCTCGAAACCATGTTTTCAGAATCGGGCGGCAAGATATCTCGAAAAGTACTGCACTTAAAGGTACACTTTTTTTTTATATTAAAGCTAATTAAATTGTCTGGAGGTTGAACCTATAAAATTTTAAATTTTTTCATTATTATTACTTTTTACAGCCCTTAAAAGAGCCAAAAAAGGGCAAAAAAAAAAATTTTTTTTCCGAAGTCCGCCATTTTATCAATTTTTAATTTTTTTGCAATTATTTAGGTTCAACCTCCAGCAAATGTCATCTAGTTTAAGAGGAATTTCGCATTTTTAGTTTCGGGCAAAAACTGAAGGTGCTAGCTTGCCGCCCGTTGAGGTACCTTCTTTTAACACGACCTCCATCAAACGCTGCTAGGCGATAAATAATTCGATATTTTGGTCTGAAAAAATTTGTAATTGTAGTTAAATACATACTTTATAAGTACCAAAAAACTTGACTGCATTATTCACTTCCTTCCACGAAAAAAAAAATCACGAAAAACACGTCATTTTTGAGGCGCTAGATGAGAGCCTCCCCTTAAGTGTTGTTGAGCGGTCGATGGGTTAGTGGGTAGCGTGCTAGTCTCGGAAACATCACCGCTCAAGGGGTCGTAGGTTCGATTCCTGGCTAGTACATTTTCGGACCTTTTCGAAAAAGGTATTCGGCGGGAAGAGTACCTACAGGCTCCGCTGTCTCGGGGCGGGTTTTTCCCTACAGGTGTACCTCCAGTGCGAATCCACTGGTACACCGTACACTGGTACAAGGTTTTTCCTTGCCCCTCAGGTCCCGTGACCTGGGCGAATGCGAGGCAGTTGTGGGGCTAATAGGCCAAGAAAGTTGGCCCGACTTAGGGACTTCTAAAGGGGCTGGCCTGGTTGCCATATCCACATTAAAAAAAAAAAAAAAAAAGTGTTGTTATTCTGTGTTTTGAAAGTGTTTGTGGTTTCAATTATTAAATGATCAATACTCACTTTTAAATTATTACCATCTTTCCTTACTTCCAAATAATCTAGATTTGTTATTCGGCAAATGAATTTTTTTAATTTAACTAAAAAATACGAGACATCTTTTAGGTAATAGAGTGTATTTATGGTATCAGATTCTCCTCTAAATACCCATAAGTTTTGCTCGCGCCCATTATTGATTTTGAAGGCCTTTTAATCAAATTTTGCGTTGCACATCAACAATTTTACTTTAAATGGCACAATTCATATTGCCGTATTTGGTTTTCGACATTTTTGAAAATATGACACTATGTGCTTTGTTTTAATGTCAAATAATCAAAATTTTAACCAAATTTAGAAGCAAATATTGTCTTAAAAATATGGTTCATCAGCTTCAGCTTTAACATGTTCTTTTTCAAATCATCGAAGGCCCTCACCCGAATTTGATACACTATTTTTTTCCAATTTTCTGAATCATTTGTAAGTTCCTAAAAAAAATTTCACGAGTGTGCCTTGAAAAAAACAATTTTTTTAATGGCAAAATATCAAAATTTCACAAGATTTACTCATATATGTAAACAAAAAACTCGTGCCAAGAAAATAAAATAAAAATAAATATAAAGGGAGATAAAAAAACTCTACGATGGTAGTCAAACATAGGTCATCCAAGCATGTGGGTAAAAAGGTACGTCCCAAAGTCATTGCTGCGAAACCGAGCCTGCAAGCCCTGCGGCAGATTATTCCATAACTTGTAGGTATGCACAAAAAACGCGTGGCAGCCCATCGAATCTTTAGTTCCAGCCACGATCGACGGAGCGATTCAGGGCATCATGACGCATGAAGCTCATTAATGAATGAAGGCAAGAGCGTGTGCGAGATTTTGATTTGAACAGTTTATTCATCGAGGCCAAAAGACCGAATTGCAATTAGCAGTAAAAGTTACAATCATACATATTTACAAATAAAATAAGCAGATAATAGGCTAAGTTGTACAAAAAGATGCAAAAATTAAGCCAGATTAACAAATATTAAGACGCAGTTATTTAGTGTCACATTAAAAACACATTAACTAGGAGTATATACAAGTATCGATACAATTAATTGCAATAAGTATGAAAAATTGTAATTGATAAGCATAAAACATGTAAAAGTTATTGAGCATTCCCTGCTGAAAAAAATCATGGGAAAAACATATGATGTTTTGGCATGATTAATCATATGATTTTTTATATGATTTATCATATGATTTTTCCCAGCAAGGGAAGCAAACCCTTATTTTAATATGAAATCTATTGAAAAGTAAGTGCCAAAATATAATTTAAAGTCTGAATTTATTAATGTCATTGAAAATGAAGAAACTACTTTTGAAAATAGCTAAAAAAATGTACATTTAGAGCACAAAAATTTGAATCATTTAACAATTGGAGGTGAATTATAAAACTGCCGAACTATTGAATCATCAAACTGCCTGAATTTGTACCGTTTTGTAAAAGATTAGCATCGATATTTTCTTGATGATAAGATAGCTTAGTTATCTGAATTTTCATGCCTACTACTTTTATAATTCACTTCAAACTCTTTTAAATTATTAAAATTGTTGTGCTCTAAATGTACATTTTTTAAGCTATTTTCAAAAGTAGTTTCTTCATTTTCAATGACATTAATAAATTCAGACTTTAAATTATATTTTGGCACTTCCTCTTCAATAGATTTTATATTAAAATATGGGTTTACTTCCCTTGCTGGGAAAATCATATGATTAATCATGCCAAAACATTATATGATTTTTCTTATGATTTTTTTCAGCAGGGTTCTTTTGTCTGCAGCATGAGTTGGCCGCTCTTATCAAGAATCCCGACTCCAAGGTGGAGGAATCCGCAAACGGAACCACTATCGTCGGTGCTCCGCCCGCGATTCTTGCAGATCTGCGGACCTCAACGCCCGTCCAGTGATAAAGGTTCGAAATATATTCTGGGCATGATCCATTGAGCGCCTTGAACATTTGAATGTTCAAGAAATAGTCGCGTCTCTGTGATGGTAACAGCTAATCGAGCCTGGCGTAGTACGGCCGAAGCGCAGCGTTTCTAGGGAGCTGGAAGATGTAACGTATACACGCGTTTAATAGTCGTCTGAATTTCATGTCCAGTAAGGCAGAGATGTCAATGAAGGCGAGGCAAGCGTAGTCAAGATGAGGTATGATGAAGGCGTTAACAAGCATCTTTTTGATGTTGACGGGCAAAAAGCCAGCCCCGGCTCGCAGTCGATGAAGCACTCCATGAATGCGAGAGGAAATGCCTTTGATGTGAGCATCCCATGAGAGTGAAGGGGTCATCACCAGGCCCAGATTGACAACTCTGTCAGAGAAAGACAGTTACACGTCGCTGCGTAGATGTTACGTAGACATGAGCGCTGAGGGCGTAGTAGTAGATGCGCGCCTAAAACTCGGGAACCGATGCAGTTAGCCAGAAGCTGCTAGCGCGGACGGCGCAAAAGTACCCTGTCTATATACAATCTATATTCCTACTATTATCGGGCCAGTCTCCGCTCGCCTGAACGCTCGGTTTTCACTGCTTTACCCCTCATACCTAACACGACTAAAGAAGTTTTACTTCAATAAAACGTAGCAAGAGCACTCTTGAACGTACCGTCGATAAACCAAATATCGCCTCTGAATAAATGACTTAAATGAGAGAGACTTAAATTAGAGTAGATAATTATTCTGTCATGAGTTCAATTTTCCTCATCTTTATAGAAGTCTTAGAATAAGAAAGATTCTTCAGGTAGAACTTTTCAAAGGTCCGATGCGTAAGGCATATTACGTAACCTGACATGGCCGATACTTTTGCTAAATTTGATACGCTCCGGTAATTCGGCCAATACACCTAGGTATGACTTTTAACACGAAACTGTCAAATAACAGTTTAACTCATCATTTTATGCAATCAGATTTATATGTAACTAGTTGATCATACTTGAACTATTTCAATATTTTTCAATAAACAAAAGTTTTTTTGTGAAAACCAAAATGTATATTTTGTATTACTTATTCTTTCTCCTTATTTGTGTTATGACATTTTAGCCAAACATTTATTAATTAATTTAATTTATCGCTATTACTTATTTTTGCGCGCATCTTCGCTTGTCAGGCGAGCACGAGTGCAAGAGAGCAGGTTAAGAGAGAGAAAGAATTAAACTCAGCATTTTCACATACGACAAATTTTACTATAATAATGAATTCCAGAGAATCACAAAATATTACAATTTTGTTGCGATGCTTAATATAACAAATTCAACCTTGTTATTCTCGGTGCGTGAATCTTGATGTAGCCATGCTGTTGCTGAACTGCTGCATTGTCAATTTTGGAAGTCTCGCTGGCGATAAATTTAGATGATCGTTGACTCACTGCAATTTCAACTTGTTACTTTACACTGACTCTACTAAGCCAGTGTAGCTCCACCGTGCATAAAGTCTCATAATGGATTTTATTCGTCCTCGTCTGCGACTACTCTCTACGAAAAAGACGTAGCTCTGCCATACTCAAAGTTCAAAATCGGTCTCCCTCTAGTCCAATTTTTGGCCGGTATATATGTCGAATCCTTATCGCTGCCCAGTTGAAAAAAATTGCATGGATATCCACGTGGAAATCCACGAGGATTAGTAATCCTCGTGGACCATACAGGGATTCCATGTGGATCGTACAGGGATTCCTCGTGGATCGATCATGGGCTGAAAAAAATGCAATCACCACGGATATTCTACTGATCCACGCGGATTTTTTTTCAATCCTCGTGAATGTGGAACTTGTTCGCGAGCACGCGCTCGAAACATCCGCGAGGATCTGCGGCGAATCACCACGGTTTTTCGACTGATCCACGCTGATTTTTTTTTCAATCCTTGTGGATGTGGAACTTGTTCGCGGGCACGCGCTCGAAATATCCGCGAGGATTTGCGGCGAAAATCCCCGTGGATCGATCGAGAATCCCCGTGGACTGATCGAAAATCAATGAGGATTTGCGCGAAAATCCCCGTGGATCGATCGAAAATCAACGAGGATTTCCGCGAAAATCCCCGTGGATCGATCGAAAATCAACGAGGATTTCCGTGCAAATCCCCGTGGTTTACGTACGTGGACTCTTTATATGATCCATGTTCGATCCACGTGGAATCAATTTCCCATCCTCAAGGAATCCCTGTATGATCCACGTGGAATCAGCGTGGATAATCCACGTGGATATCCACGCAATTTTTTTTCAACTGGGTGGTGTCTTTGTGGAGTGACCCTCGTACGAGGCGTGGGCCAGAGATTGGAAATACCTGTAACTGATTGCAATTTCCTCGAATAAACACGTGATGTCCGCTTGGGCTAAATGCGTAACAGCCACGGGTTCTTATCAGCGTAAATAGGTGCAATTTTACTGATGCGATGTTTTGTACGCTGCTATCTCCGGTCTTCTGTCCACTTGTTCCGAAAAATCTCTGATCTTCACAAATATATCAGCACATAGCAGTGCATCATCGATGTCGTTTTACCTATTCCAGTCTAAGTGTGGGCGGTGGCTACCTCTTATTAGCACTAGTATTTGCAACCCAGTAAAGTGAAGTAATAGAATAATATTTATAGATACCTCAAAAACATAAAAAAAATTTTTAAAATGCGGTGGAGATCCCGCAAAGAAGACAGAGTTATAAAATTTGAGCCGTCGGAGTCAACGACACATCACAGGCGACAACACTTAATCGGATTATGGTTTCAAAGTTCAGACACAATAACCTAAACAAATAATCCTCTTAGCACAGGCACAACAGTCACAGGTAAACAAGACAGCGCCTTGAGAGGCAAAGCAAAACTGAGAAAACTTTAACTTTAAGGCCAGAAAATCCCTTTTTTGGATGTATAAAGACACCTTGTACAGTCGAGCGTATGCTCTACCTCGTGTGTGGCAAAGACGTGCTCAAATACCGAAGCTACTAATACTCCCTCGAAGATCTAGTGATCAAAGTATGGGTTCAGCTAGTGCACTTATAACACGTGTTTTTGTGCGGCTGCTTTTGTGTTATATTATTTGGTTTACAGTTTCCCTCTTATGAATTATGGTAGCTAAAAATGATACAATTCAAATTTCATTATCAGATTTTAACAATAAATATTCTCTTTTTTGGGGGAAACACATGATTTATTAATCTCAATACGATAATGTTTCTTTTCAGTTGCTTATGATTCAATTTTTAGAGAATAATACTCGTAATATAATAACAATGCAACATTTTTCATGGTTATTATTGAGTTTAAGTTTGTGTTTTTATACATGCCAAGCTGAAAAAAATTGTCATGACGTAATTGGAATTTCAGTGATCAAAAATTTTAATGATGAATCATGTCAATTACACAAAGGAGTTAGTCCAAACAGTTTATCAAATTTTTCACTAGCTAGATATTCTTTTATGATTAACAATAAAAAGAGTTGTAAGTATAAAATACCAGTTACTTTTATATCGTTTTTTTATAAATTATACCTTTGTTATGAATCTATATATATAAAGCGAAGTTGGTGTCTGTTTGTCCTTTATGATCTCAAAAACTATTTGTCCAATCGGCTTGAAATTTTTACCACGTATTCATTGTACCACTGTGCAGGTTTCTATCATATTAAAACCATTATTTGCTTATTTATTTTTGAGTTCAGAATTTTTTTCGTATTTTACCACTTTGCGTGCTCGCTCGCTCCCTGGTCAATTGTTATAAAAAAGACCGTAAGCAGTTGTTTTTACATGCGGTCAATCGGCATACATTGTATTTGATGTGTACATGTGTTATTACGCTATTCGAGTTCTACAAGTGTGTGGACTCGACTTATACATTTCCTACTACGCACTTGACGTGGCCTGTTTAAGATCTTTTAATCAGTCGAATTTGTTGAAAAATTTGAACGTGGGCGAAGCCGCGACGGGGTCGCTAGTTTGTAATAAATGATTACATAAACTAAGAAATAAAATTATCTAAAAACCTATTTCAAAACTTATCCCAGGATTAGGACATGAAAAGGGCTTATGTGGCATTTCACGTCAACTCTCCCAGTGCCGTGCGGCGCGGCAGAATTAAGCCAAATCACTAAATTTGTGAATCGCTGTAAAAGTACTAAAATACACCTAAAGAAAAAAACGAACCCATGGTTTCGATGGGAAATCGCCTTAGCTTTCCGATAGTGAGGTCAGATTTTCCGAAATTTTCCGCTTTACCCGGGAAAATCGCTGGGAAAACTTTAAAGTCGATTATCTCGAAAACTTCATTTTTAAGATTTTTTTAAATAGTCTAGATCGAAAGATCAGGAAATTTCCCATCGATATAGACCTTTTCCAAAGAGGCGTTTTTTGATTTTAGCGAGATATAGCGAGAGAAAGAAGAAAAAACGTGGTTTTTTGTTCGGTTGGTGGCGTCCGACCGCCCGCGCGCGCGAAAAAACCACGTTTTTTCTTCTTTCTCTCGCTATATCTCGCTAAAATCAAAAAACGCCTCTCTGGAAAAGGTCTACATCGATGGGAAATTTCCTGATCTTTCGATCTAGACTATTTAAAAAAATCTTAAAAATGAAGTTTTCGAGATAATCGACTTTAAAGTTTTCCCAGCGATTTTCCCGGGTAAAGCGGAAAATTCCGGAAAATCTGACCTCACCATCGGAAAGCTAAGGCGATTTCCTATCGAAATCATGGGTTTGTTTTTTCTCTAGGTACATTTTAGTACTTTAACGGCGATTCACAAATTTAGTGATTTGACTTAATTCTGCCGCGCCGCGCGGCAGTGGGAGAGTTGACGTGAAATGCCACTTATGTATGATACTGGCAAAAGCCTAATTTTGAAAAAATCTGAAATTAGGTAAAAGCTGAAATTGCTTAGGCTAATATCGAATTCCTTAAGATTTAAATAGATACCCAAAAAGCGTATGAAAGTTTAGGATATTTCTAAAGGTTTTAGACTGTAAAAATATTACCCCGTTGCAATATGCTGAAAATAAAATAGGAATCTAGGAACACCCTGCTAAAAATCATCACGTGAAAAAATCACACGAGAAATCACAAGAGAAATCACGCCAAAATATCACGTGATATTTTCGTTTGTGAACTTTTTAAAAATTATTCATCAACCCATATTAAATGCATATAAACGGGACTGAAATGCGTAAGTTTTTGCTCATGCAACGTAAATAACACTTGTCAAAATTAAAAATAAATATACTTTTTTCTATAAAATCTTTATATAATAAGTTTACATAATATTAGCAATTTAAATATTAATTTTGTGGTGATACGAGCGGGAAGTTAACGTTACCTCGGCTTGTGCCCTAATTTTCTACGCTCGCTCGTTTCTATGCCCAAGCCCAGAAGACTGTAACTTGGCGTCTACTTGAAAAATTACCTTAAAATTTTTTTGAAATTTTTGTCTTGCAATGTGCTTTCATGTGCACTGTGTTGTTTAGTTCTTTTAATACTTTATTTTAATGAAAAACGCTTATCAGCAGATGGAATGTACATCACAGTCATGAAAACATGTTTAAAAACGGCTCTCAATTGCACTATAAACAATTTTACTGACATAAAAATTCATATAGTACAAAGTTATTTAGATTATAACCTTAAAAAAAAAGATATCGATGAGCTCGATCGCACTAATAAGACCCAAGTTACAGACGTTGACAGATAAAAATAGGAGGTATCCCTATTAATTTTGTATTAATTACCTGTTAACTTTTTTCTAGTGAACGGATTTTTTAGTTATATACGTCGATCACTTTGTTTTTAAAGAAAAATAAAAGAATGAACAATTATTTTAATCTATCTTCAATAGTTTGCAAGATATGGTGGCTTAAACATTTAAATTGTTTATAACTTTTAAACGCACCTGTTTACAGAAAATCAATCTTAAAAAATCAATTCAAAATATAGGGACTAGATAGAAATCGCAGCAACGCGTTTCTTGAAGGTTCAGAGAAGAAGTGGACGATTGCTGGGGTTATGGAAACCCTCAGAAGGCATGGCAAGGTAGAAAATCGACTTTGAAAAAAAAAATTAAAATCAAAAAATCACGTTTTTTATTCTTATTCGCCAAATTAACGATGATAATTTTTATTTATCGCAAAAATAACGCCGGATTCTGAAAGAGCATACCCAAAAACCTGTAGATATAGATTTTCAAGATAAGATTTTAACTTTATTTATAATTTTTTTACAATAGAAAATTCATGCACAAAATTGCACTTTTACGCATTAATGGGCTAATGCTTACTCAAAAAGTACCGTAAATACGAAAACCACGAATATGAAAACCCTTGTCTCATGGGAAAACGTTTAAAATATGGTTATCTGGAATCAGGTTCGTTTTAGAGTCCATTTTAGTGTCAACTGATTTAAAATCACATTTTCTTCGCTTTTTTCAATTTTTTTTCTGTTTTTCCATACTAATGCTTCTTACTATTTTTTCAAAATAGTCAAAATTTATGTTTTATCCTGGTAACACTTAATTCAAGTTAATTTGATTATTCTTACGAGAAAAAGTTACCTGGCATTTTCTTTTAAATGAATTATTTTCGATTTATTCAAAATGTTGAAGTTGCCAAAAACTTATGACCACCTTTGACCCAAAAATATATCGACGTACCAGTGTTGAAAGAACAATTTTTCTAGCTTTAAATAACCTACGTAATTTTAACTGATGTTTAGAAATAAACGATTTGTAATGATTTGATTTGATTTGATGATTTTGATGATTTGATTTGATTTGATTTGATTTGATTTTGATTTTGATGATTTGATTTGATTTGATGATCTCCCTTTATCATCACCTGATGACTTAATACTCATTAAATCAAGTCCAAGCACCTTGAAAGCGCTTGGACTTGTACTTTTCCATGTCCTGAACACTTGTAGAAAAGTTCGGCACACCAGCTCTATCGGCTCACTATCCAAATTCAAATAAGCAAACCAATTAGAGCCAGAGTTATGCCATTATGCAGTTATAACTATAACAAAAAGGAACAATATTTAAAAAATACAATCTCTTATTATGTAAAAACAAAATTGAAGACCCATAATAAAATCAACTTTTAGAAATTCAATTGATAGTGGTACGACTGACAATAGTGGCTAAGAGAAAAGTTTTTTCATGGCTCAGGAAGAGGGAATAACAATTTTTCTAGCTTTAAATAACCTACGTAATTTTAACTGATGTTTAGAAATAAACGATTTGTAATGATTTAAACTAACTTAAAATTTTCAATTGCAGCAATCATTTTGTACGATTCTTGTGGTGATAATGATCGTACTTTAAAAGCTGTTTTCGATACTTTAGAATGGGTGAATATAAATTGTTTGAGTATTCCTAATTTTTTGGGTAAGTTTTCTAATTGAAGTATTCTATAGATTATATAGTTGAAAAAATTATTGTAGTTCATTTTTACTTTTTATCTATGAATTTGTGACTAACCTTTTTTCGATCTCCTGCAATTAACTGATAAATTCTTGTATTCTTTTATTCTGATAACTCCCCTTTCCATTCAAGGAACGACTTACCCTCGTGTCATAATGTTATGGCTCGTTTGCCCAACATTTATTAATTATTTGTTTATTTATCGCTATTATTTCTTGCATTCATCTTCGCTTGTCATGAGTACAAGAGGGCAGGGTGTAGGAGAGGAATAAATGTGTGCAACATACTTCGATTACACAAGACTTTTTTTATTGATCTACTCTTACAATTATTGCTGCTGGCTGCTAGCTGCTGGCTGCTGGCGGTGTTGCTGGCTTGCTAGCTGACTGCTGTTAGTGGCTTACGATACACTTCACTTTTCACTTTAACCGGTCAACTATACTCGACTAGTCCCGGCGTAGCTCCGCCGTGTTGGAGGTCTCGAACTGAACTAGCTGATGCCCTCCTTTTTCGGGCCGTATATAACCGAATTTCTTATCTACCCTCTATTGATTCGTGCGGGGGCCGATGATCGGGAATTTCCTCGCTGATTGCAGCTTCCAGGAATCTCATGGCTTGCTCTTCACCTAAGTCAATAGCGTAATACGCAGTTGACTTGTGCGCGGGCTGCTGGCCCGGTGTGTGCTTACGAATTTCTCCGAAAACGCATAATCGATGCCTGTTCTTCATTTCACGAATCGTGTGAAATGATCATTTTTAATAAAATATTCTATTAAATTGTATGTGAAAGTTGTCAAAGTTAATATTACGCTAAGCTTGAGGTTCCGTTGATGGACAATGGTCGATTGAACAAAATGAAACAACATACAACTCAATTGTATCATTTGAACACTTGGAAACCTATGACAGGCAGCTCAGAGGTGGCAAATGCTTATGGCTGAAGGTTTATAGACTCATACAAGTGTATTTAACTGTTTATAAGTATCTAACTGGACAAAGTACTTTCAAATGGAGTATTGGAAAAGTTTCTTATGCCTGTTTTCTAAAAAAAATTTTTCTACCATTTCAGCTTAATACTATAAATAGAAATATAAAATTATTCAAGCCCCCTATGAGCTGTTATATACCCTTTGACACCGGGTAATAACTTTATTATTTGAATATTAAATATTATTTTCTGTTGTGTCTGAGTGGGGAGGGAACATGAAATAAAGTGTATAACGCTCAAGTGAGATTTACACACAAGACTTTATTACAAGAAACTAATTACTATTAAACAAGCTTACAAAATAAGTGTGGCCGATGCTCGTCGATCTGTAGGGCTGCAAACGCCGTCGGGACGCTACGGTTGTCGCTGTTGCTGGTGCGCTGCGCTGATGCTGCTTGGCCGCCGGTCGCGGCTGCCTCGGTGGTGGCGGTGGCTGTTGCAGTGACGGTCGTGGCTGCTGTTGGGCTGTTGCGCTGCTAGGCTGGGTGAAGCACTCACTCGAGCTTTATCGTTCGCGAATACAATTAATAATTTCGACGGTCGCGGCGTATAAGTACAAGTACAAGTTAGTCGCTGTTATTGACTCGCGCTTGGTTCTCACTAAGTACAATATGTGCAATTCGCGTTGTATTACAAGTCCGTTAAATATTGCAAAGTCGCTATTATAATGATTTGATTATTCGCGCGCACAGAGCTTCGCCTTACTCGACTCTCTAAGATGATCTGCCCAGAGCTTCGCCCTGCTCGACAGTATAAAATGATCTGCCCAGAGCTTCGCCCTGCTCGACAGTATAAAATGATCTGCCCCGAGGCCTAATTTTTATGCACGTTATATACTAATTAAATCATGGACCTTTTGGAGGGGGTACGTCTTGGGTTTTTTCCACAAGTCGCAAATCTACCAGCTATTTCGTCACTTGTTGACTCAGTTTCCGCTAGACCAGGATGTGCCCAATGGTTATCTGAGGTCAAAGGTCAAACTTGGGGGAGATATGGGACTTGCGAGTGCGCGTGCGAACTTGCTTCGCCCCTTTGTACCAATTCGAATCATTCCACGAGTCTCGTCTCGCATGTGTGTGTTATGCCTTCTTTGTGTTCGACTTACACACACACGCGAGTACACACACACGGAATATATACGCGTGCGGGGACTTGATCTAATGCGTCGGTAATGTTGCTCGCGCACGTCCGTACATACCTTCAGCCTTTGCCTTGCTCTGTGTTCGGCTGATACACATATGCGCGCGGGTTCGATCTAATGCGCCGATGTGTGTTGGCCGCTTACACACACACACATTCATGCGACAGCGCTTGCCTGTCTCTGTGTTCATCTTACACACATGCCTCTTTACCCGCGAGATCAGGCGTCATACGTGTTGATTTGACGGTCTTGTTTTAATTATTATATTTAAATTTTACTATACCCAACGCTGGGTCATTGGAATATAACAGAGCCCTTAACAACATATTTACAAGATAGAACATTGAGAGTGGAATATGACAGTCACTACTCTTCGTTTTGCCCAATCAAGACTAGACTAGGGTGCCTCAACGTAGTATCCTTAGACCTAAATTATATTTACTGTACACAGCAGACTTCCCAGTGATGCAGATTATCACCATAGCTACCCGTGCGGATGAAGCAGCCCTCATGCACTCCAATAAAGATCATTATGCAGTCTCTTAAACGATGAAAAGCTGCATGAATCTGGCCAAGTATTAGTTTAAAAAATGGAGAATAAAAATTAATGAAGAGAAATCAACTAACATCACCTTTATCCTATGTAAAAACACATGTCCACTAGACCGGTTCAATTTGAAAATTTTTTTGTAATATTATGAGCACTGGCAGAATCTGTTAGTTAAACTAAATACATGAAGTTTGCCTTCTACCTGATGTCGCTAGATGTTCTGATTAGCTGTCGATAGCATTTTTAAGTTAAAAAACGTGGTGCAAAAATTGGATAGCTTCGCTAAATAAGATTATAGATTGCCTACTGTGCTCTGAGGGTAAAATCTATACATACTAAACGTTTTCTTGAGTAATTTTTTTCGTAGAATCGAATTCCATAGTTAGTTTTGACCTAAAACTGAGATAGCATTGAAAAAAATGCCTTTTTTCGATATTTTTTTTCATAAACTTCAAAAAGTTCATTTTCGAGGGCGCAGTAAATGAACAGAAAAAATTTAGAAAATTTTTTGATACTGCCAAAATTTAGGATTTTTTATGACAAATCCAAAGGTGTATATGTGGCATTTCACGTCAACTCTCCCAGTGCCGCGCGGCGCGGCAGAATCAAGTCAAATCACTAAATTTGTGAATCTCTGTAAAAGTACTAAAATGCACCTAGAGAAAAAACGAGCCCATGATTTCGATGATTTGGGAAATCGCCTCAGCTTTCCGATGGTGAGGTCAGATTTTCCAAAATTTTCCGCTTTACCCAGGAAAATCTCTGGGAAAACTTTAAAGTAGATTATCTCAAAAACTTCATTTTTAAGATTTTTTTTAATTGTCTAGATCGAAAGATCAGGAAATTTTCCATCGATATAGACCTTTTCCAGAGAGGCGTTTTTTGATTTTAGCGAGATGCAGCGAGAGAAAGAAGAAAAAACGTGGTTTTTTGTTCGGTTGGGGGCGTCCGACCGCCCGCGCTCGCGAAAAAACCACGTTTTTTCTTCTTTCTCTCGCTGCATCTCGCTAAAATCAAAAAACGCCTCTTTGGAAAAGGTCTATATCGATGGAAAATTTCCTGATCTTTCGATCTAGACTATTTAAAAAAATCTTAAAAATGAAGTTTTTGAGATAATCTACTTTAAAGTTTTCCCAGAGATTTTCCCGGGTAAAGCGGAAAATTTCGGAAAATCTGGCAAAGTGGTCGGCGAAAGGTTGACTCAGGCATGGAAAGTGAGCCATACTCACTTTCATGTATTTTTTTGGTTTAATTGAAAATTTTACCTTGGCACATCCTTTACTGCCGTTTCATTTTTTAACCCTTATTATAAACCCGGAAGGCGTTAGGATGTATAAAAAATTCTATAAATGTTATGATCTTAGACTACCATTCCACCCTAATAACCTAGCACGAGGACTCCAAACAAGAAAAAATATTGATTGTCAAGAAGCAAGCAGATTGAGGTTTGAATCATCGTCGAAACTGTACGGTGTGTCCCTACTATCTCCCCTACTAGTACAACCATTGGGTTGTCACTGTAGGTCGTTATTACATCTTCATGCTGTTATCGTTAATTGTTTAAAGAAAGAAAACATGAACTTATTGTCCAAATTGCACAGATAGTAACATTAAAAATAAAAATGTTTGAAAACAATTATTTGCTTTGACGGACACGGGAACTGTTACATTACTTAAAAATTATCGGAATGGGACAAAGTTACATCTACGACAGAAAAGATAGTCTGAAAACCACTAACTCATCCTCAAAATCACTCTATTGATTGGAACATATGTACACACTTCCAAACCCGCTTACATACGATCTTACATTTATTAAGAATCAAGTTACACAAATATGTTAAATAAATTACCCAACATGGCATACTGAAAAACTTATTTTTGAGCTTAGCATACAGTTTTCTCATAACAGAAGCAACAAATGTCAATTCTTATTTACAAAACTATTCTTTGTTCAAATTAAATAATGATAACTGCAATGAATCAATATTAAAAATATATTTTTTAGGATTTATTGGACCTGATGAGCCTGAAGAAATAGAGACAGCTTTAAAAGTAACTTCAGCCTTAAAGCTTCCACATATTTCAAGTTTATCTGCCCCTAAATCTTCAACTTATTCACATTTTTTGCCTCAAGAAAAAAAAAATTTAATACCACAGGTGAGTTACACGAATTAATTTCTATCAATTAATTGCGTTCTGCACAAGTATAAAGATAGTATATTACGTGCCTAGAGAGCGAAAAACTGAAAAGCCTCAGAGCACGTGTAATTATCGTCCGAGGCGAAGCCGAGACCGATAAACATGTGCTCTGAGGCTTTCTTTTTCGCTTCGTAGGTGCGTATACTATTTTTCATGAATCCCCCAGCAGAAATTAACTTTTTAGTTTTGACCGCCGGGACGAAAAAGGTTACTTTCGGATGGAGTAACATGAAAAAATATTTTACATAACAGGTATTTTTTAGAATTTATTTAGAAATTATGCAATTCATATTTTAAAGGTAAAATTTAATACTCCTTTAGATATCTGGCATCGGAATTGAGATAAAAATTAAAGTTAAAAGGTTATGAACAGTAAAACAAAAAACTTATCAAAAATTCTGTATTTTATTTAATTAATTTTACTTGGCAATAAATAAGGCGACACACCTGTAGTTAGACTCAATGAAACAAATACAAATCTAACCTAAATGATTAAGGGAAGTCACACACCAATTCATTCCTCTTGGCATTTTGTGATGTAAATAACAGTTTAATGTTAATCTACATTTTCAACATAAAATTGACATCTTTTTTAGCGAGTGGAGCGGTGAATGAACACGATGGCACTTTAATATAAAACTGATTTATTAATGATATGTGAAAAAATATAAATATGGGACGTAGGTCCTTGCTCGTAAGCGTACAGAAATATAAGTGAGAGCCTCACAGGCTCCGGCGCAGTGCTGTACTCAGCCGCAGTCGTTTTTCCCCACCACACGCACACGATATACCATGCCAGTCGGTAAGTTGGCGATAACGAAAATACGAGAGCACACACATACGATACTATTTTTGGTATCTTAACACCCCCACTGCTTGAGTTTTTTCGATAGAATCGTAACTTACAATTTTCATTTTATGGCGGAGAATGCTAAATTGTTCGTATGACAATGCTTTTGTGAAAATATCTGCGTATTGTTCGTGAGTATTTACATAGTTAGTCGATAGAATTTTATTTTGAACACTTTCGCAGATAAAGTGAAAACGAACATCAATTGGTTTTGACCTTCGATGAAATTCTTGGTCTTTAGTTAATTTAATTGTACTTTGATTGTCGATATTAAGCGTAGTCGGCCCAACACAACCATGCCCGAGATCATTCATTAATTTACGTAGCCATATTATTTCTTTTGCTGCCTCTATGAATTCCACCTCAGTGGTACTGAGGCTTACAATTGATTGTCGTTTTGATGACCATGCAACACACCCATCACTCATCATGCAAACGTAACCGCTTGTCGATCTTCGCGTGTCAGCACCGGCAGCATAGTCGGCGTCCGAGAAACCAACGAGTTCGAGCGATACTGCGTTCTGGCAGATTAAGATGCCATAATCGCGCGTACCTTTAAGATAGCGAGAAATTCGCTTCACAGCGGCCCAGTGCATGTCGCTGTGGCAGTCAAGGTATCTACTCACGACGCCTACAGCTTACGCGATATCAGGACGCGATACTATGGCTAAGAATAGAAGCGACCCAACAGCTTCGCAATACGGGACTTGGAGGTTGGTGGGCCCGGTTGGCTTGGTTAATTTTGAACCAGGGTCGGTAGGGGCTTTGACGGGGTTAGCATCTTCCATTCGAAACCTCTGTAACAGTTTATTGATGTAGAGTTCCCGTTTTACAAAAATACTGCCCTTGTCACGAATTATTTCCATACCGACAAAGTAGTTCAGATCACTAGTAAGTATAGGAAACTTATCTTCAAGCGCTTTTACAACTTTTGTCAATGTATTGACGTTTTTACAGAAAACAATTCCGTCGTCGACGTACAACGCGAGATAAACTTTATTATTATCTAAGACGCCTGTGTAGACGCACTTGTCGGCTTTGCTGCGAGTAAATCCCAAATTCAAAACAAAGTCGTTGAATTTTTGATTCCAGCAGCGTCCGGACTGCTTTAGGCCGTATAATGCCTGGTTAAGATTTAATGCTGATTTGTGTTTTACTGGAGCAAGCCCATCTGGAATTTTCTATTTAAATAGGCGGAACTTACATCGAATTGCGTACATTTGAGGTCGTCGCGGACCGCTATCGCAAGAAGTACGCGTATGGACTTGTACCTTACTACCGGTGAGAAGGTCTCTTGGTAGTCGATCCCAGCTTCTTGCGTGAAGCCCTGTGAGCAAAGACGAGCTTTGTAGAGGGGAGGTTTGTCGCCGTTCTGGTTTTTTATTTTAAAAACCCATTTGTAGCCTACCAAGATTCGATTGAGCGGTGCATTCACAATATCCCATGCGTTATTATTTTCAAGCTCGCGCATCTCCTCGTCGATCGCGTGTTTCCAGAGTTTGGCGTCTGCACAAGTGAGGGCTTCTCGGTAGTTTTTCGGCTCATGATAAACTGTAATGTTTGCCTGATATCGCTCTGGCGCGTGCATAGTGTCTCGCGGACGTAAATTGTGGGCAGGCGAATCGGCGGCCTTCTGTGCTTCGTTTGCCAGAGACGGCAGATCTCGCATTAAAGCTCCATCGCGCGCGTCAACAAAATCTTCGAGGTCGGATTCGTGTTTTGACTCTTCACGCGGCTCGATATTCTCGGGTTCATAGGGGTCGTCGTTTCGTGTATCGTCGTTACCGAAAGAAATATCTATTGTTGACGTTTCTGTGCAGTCGCGCGATTGCTCGTGGAATTTAACGTGTCTTGACACTACAACACGCCCGGTTTCCGAGTCAAATAAGCGATAATTTTTGGAGTCTTTTTCGTAACCGACGAAAATCAGTTTTTTGGATTTTTTATCCCATTTCTGGAAAATGTCTGGGATGTGTGCCAATGTATCACAGCCAAAAATTCGAAAGTGTTCGACATCGGGCTTTTTCTTGAACCACAGCTCGAACGGCGTAGCTGTATTAGATCGTGCTCCAAGCGTTCTGTTCAAAATGTAAACAGCCGTATTTACGGCTTCGGCACACAGACGCGTCGATAAATTCTTTGCTATGAGCATTGTTCGCGCGGATTCGACAATCGTGCGCATCTCGCGCTCAGCATGGCCATTTTGCTCCGGCGTATATGGAGCTGATGTGAGTAGTTTAATACCACGTTTTTCAAGGAAGATCGCGACATTTCGATTAGTGTACTCGGTACCGTTATCTGCGCGAAGAACCTTGGCATGGCTTCCAAATTGATTTTTTAACAACTCGATATAATTTTGCAGTGCCTCGAATGTATCGCTTTTATGCTGCAGGAAGTACACTGTACGATACCCTATGGCCTCGTCTTTAAAGAGAAGAAAAAACTTTGCACCTCCGACGGACGGAGTCTGCATTGGGCCGCAGAGGTCAGTGTGTATTACTTCGCCGGGCGTTTTACATACAATTTTCACATTTTTAACAAACGAATCTCTACGTTGCTTTCCGAGCGGGAATTTCTCGCAGAAGAATTCTATTTTATTTTGCACAGACAGTCCACATATTTTCGTGATTGACGTGTCCGAGGCGCTCGTGCAACAAAGCTATCGGCGCGTTCGATGTATAGTTTACGTCGTGGCGATTAAAACGAGTTTCTGGTACAAAATGCATTGCGATTAAATTATTGCTCAATTTTGTTCCGCAAGCTTGAGGCACATTATCTTTAGAATAAATGCTCGCGTCATCGTCCATCAGTACGACCTTGTTGTTCCCGATCGCCAATTCATTTGATTTTTACGTTTTTCGTCAGCCACGCTGCCGAGTCGTGAGCGATGTCGGTGAGCGCTGGTGTTCGACGCTGATGCGTCAAAAGGAACACGCGGGGTGGTATGTATGATGACAAATTACGCTCGCTTGGCTACAGAGACGTTTGTATTTCGATAGGCTACGGGAGCATCTTCAAATGCAGGTTACTAAGCAACGAATTGTTTTGTCTGTTATCTGGTTTTTTCTAGTTTTAAGTTAATTCTTTAGATTACTTTCGACGAGCGAACACATAATATTTGTTCTTGTTTTGGTCCAATAAAATATGTTTTTTACCAACGACTTTTCGCCTTTTAATTTTTCTCTCGACATTTTACACTTGAATCCATCTGATGTCAACACACCGGTAGCGACCAAACTTTTGTTCATTGCGGGAACATACAGTGCGTTACATATTATTCCATCCATCCATACATTATTCGCGCATCGCTTAATGGCAACATTGCCTTGTCCTTCGACTCTAAGCTCTGCTACGTCGCCGAGATAAACAGAGTCATCGAGTGTCGGCAAGAAATTTGAAAACCACTCGCGCCGGCAGCATATGTGACGCGACGCTCCGCTATCGAGATACCAGCCATCTTTCTCATCGCAGTCGTAGGATAATGCGCGCAGGAGGATTTATTACAGCTTCCGGCTCGTTGCGCAACTACAAATGCCGCGGTACGCGAACAGTCGTCGTTTGAGCTCTCTTTTTTCGCTTTATTAGCGCGTTTTTTCGCGAAACAATATTTAGCAACGTGCCCTGGTTTTTTACAAAAGTTGCATACCGAATTTCTCTTCTCGCTCTTCTCTTTACCATTGGCTTGATGATGATTTCCGTTGCTCCTTGGGCGATCGTGATTCGTGGTCGTTGCGAAGGCCCTGTCGACGTTGTGGTCGCTCGTCATCCGGGTCTCCTCTCGCAGTAGCCTTTCACGTAGTCTGTCGAGGGATTGGTCCTCCTCGGGTACGCTGTCCCATGCTGAGATGAAGGCGTTATACTTCGCTGGCAAGGTGCTGATAATTTTAGCCATAAACATGACTTCGTGTACCGGTTGGCTGATGTCCTTGAGTTGACTTGCCAAGTTTTCAATTTTTGCTATGTACTGCGAGGCGGTGTCGCTCGATGACTTTTTGTACTCGTGGAACCTTGTCGTCAAAGCGAGCTTGTTCGAAGTACTCTTTTGCTCGTGGATGTTTGATAGCTTGGTCCACATTTCAGAGGCGGTTGTACAATTAACCAGGTAGTTGAGCTGACTGTACTCCACTGCCGATGATATTACAAACATGGCTTTCGCCTTGGACTTCACCCATGACTTGACCGCGGCTGCGTTAGCGTTCGCGTTACCGGGCTCGGGTTTTGTTGTTGTCCCTTCGACAATTTCCAGGAGATCTTGGGCCACCAGTATGACTTTAATTTGAAATTTTCATAACTGGAAATTCTGCCCATTGAACTTAGGGATGTTCTTATAGTCAGACGTACTGTGCTCCGCCAATTCGGAAGGTAGAAAAAACATAGCAAAAAACTATTTCACAGGTGAAACAAATAAAACAGTACACTGCACCACGTTTTACTCTATACGAATCTCGCTGGGCCCATAACCTGTAGCGAGTGAAGTGGTGAATGAACACGATGACACTTTAATATAAAACTGATTTATTAATGATATGTGAAAAAATATAAATATGGGACGTAGGTCCTTACTCGTAAGCGTACAGAAATATAAGTGAGAGCCTCACAGGCTCCGGCGCAGTGCTGTACTCAATCGCAGTCGTTTTTCCCCACCACACGCACACGACATACCATGCCGGTCGGTAAGTTGGCGATAACGAAAATACGAGAGCACACACATACGATACTATTTTTGGTATCTTAACATCTTTGAGCCTTAAAAAATGTCGAAAAATTGGCAGAATGTGCCTTTGCATCACAAAATAGCTTATTTTTGCTATTTTAGCAGTGATTAAAGCTGTACAAAAGTTTGTGCACCAGCTGATGGGAAAAAAGCCAAAAATAAGAAAATTTATTAACGTTTTTGAGCACATATTAAACAAAAAAACTGATATGAAGGTCTAAATCAAAATTCCAGAAAACTGAGTCCATAAAAGGTACTTGTAGCAGTACATCTAATGTACTGTCTACAAGTGGCGACTTACGAGGCCCGCGAGTCGATATTCGCGCGTACACAGTAGGTTACAGAATGGACACACACGAGCGCACATACACGACGAGATGAGCCTGCAGCGTCACGTGCCTCCGAATTACGTACGCAGCGCCAAGCGAGGCGCGCGCGATGCTGCGATCTATCAACCAGCGAAAAAGATCGCAGAATCTCTCGTGCCACGAAAACGAGATGAGGCTACTAACCTCGAGTGAAACAGAAAAAACGAAGAACACGAAGTTTATTTTCGAGAGAAAGTGTCAACGTTCTGTTAAATCTACTGTATGTGTGTGTGTGCTCGACGAACTGCCAAACCTCCAGTTGGACTGACGAGCCCAAGTGAAGTTTTTTTGCATCGCAGAGACAGCGAGCGCGGTCATCGACCCTCGACACCATCAGCCGCCATTGTCAACAACACCGAGACGAGACGACGACGACAACCCAACGACGTGCCGAAGATTTTAGCGTTAAGGTAGCTTTAAGCCGTAACTTTACCTTCGAGTCACCGCGTCCGTCGCGTACGTAATTACTCGCACCCGGGAATCACATCTCGCCGACGAGCCGAGCCGGTCGATGCGAACTCGCGAACGAATAGATGAAATTAGTACGACGGTCTGCATTGCCGTATCATGCAGTGGTGCCTTTTATTCAATAACATCAAATATTTTGATAAATAATCATAGTTGAACTTATTTAGTTATTTCAGTTTTCTGTTTTTATTTATTCCTCCCCACCTAACCTAACGCTACATACTATTCTAAAAATTTTGAACTATACCAAAAGTGACAACCTCAAAAACTCTGATCTGAACCTTGCGCACAGTGTCAAACTGCTAAAATAGCAAAAATAAGCTATTTTTAATTTATCAAAGTCATGCCTTCTATATTTTATTTTAAGAATTTTATCGGCGATGAAGGCTTCACCGTTGGTTAGAAAGGTAAATCTAACCGAAATAATTAATATTTTATTAACAATTCGTGCGACGTTTCGCCGAACAACGTCGACCTCTTCAGGTAAACTAACTCATACAAGTAATGTTAACAGTATATCGACCACATGGCGACACAAACAACATGACAAGCACACATGGATACACACATCACGCAAATTCAACGGTTAGAATAATTCAAAATATTGCTGTACATTGAGTTGAGCTATTGATCTTATACACGTTACACCACTCTGTGGACCGGACAGAATTAGATTGGGTCTAGTCTACGCGACCCTGGTGCTAAATACACGAGTTGGGTCGATTGGGTTATTATAGGTTTCTCGGGTATAAATTTTTTTTATATTTAAAAATTGTACGAGCCAAAATTTTGCCTTCAGCTCGTGCAAATTCTGAAGAACAATATTTCGGAATGATAAAATTTTAAAATAAAAAAATTTAGAAAAAATTAAAATTCATTTTTTCGTACCTCAGTTCACGTATGCAAACGATACTGAATAAACAGACTCTTAATTGTAACACTCGTTCGATATGCGTATGATGGCAGCACGTACGGATTTATTGTAGAGAAATTGTCCCCTGTAAACTCAAGAACTGCGTAGATCTGTTTTGGCTATCGCGGAATTAGCATCGTGCAGCGTACACTTGCGAGACCCGTGTTTTATAAGGCCAATTCGGGAGATATTCGACGACGCGCTATCCTTATGAGTTGGAATTGTTGTACAGCGGTGCGACCGGGTGATATACTTGGACAGCAATCCTTCGTCTATCTTGTAAGTACCAAATTTTTCTTTCACGCTGTAACTTTCCGTGGGGTCCCCTTTCGCTCTCCCTCTGTTGCTGCTACGCTACTCGCGGTCGGGATAATTACCTTGAATTGATTATTATGATCATCATTCACTTTAATTTCTAGTTTAAATTATCTTTCGAGGTACATTATCCTATATTTTACTTGAATGCGTTGTCACTTCTCCAGCTGGGTGACTATACTTGCCTACAATATTAAGAACAAGTACCTACGCGGCCTCCACGGTACAAATTAATTTTCCGAGGTTGCACTTGGATATATAACGCGGCCTCCCCTAGGCCAACCCTTATACCTTTTAAAATATTTATCGAAATCAACTTTTTTCATTTCCACGAAGAACGTAGATTCCTTGCATTTTTTAAAAATAATTTGATATTTTTCTTTGTCCCGTAAAATATATTCTTTAATGCATTTATTTCAGGCTCTTCTTAAACTTACTGATACTTTGCGATGGAAAGCGATAACTATTAAGAAGAATACTCGAAATGATAACATAATGAAAATAGCTGATAATTTTATAAGAGCTTCACTGAAAAACAAAATATGTTTAACATCAGGTAATAATAAATTAACTACTTAATAGTAATTTTTTTTACTTATGTACATCGAAAAATAGAAATTCTTTATGTCTAATTTGGTTCAAAGACTAAATAGTAACATTTTTTATTCATTGGTCAATAAGATCGTCTATGGGCGGTGGTAACATTCTTCTAATGGTAATCTTTCATAAATTTTCATTTATTCAATTATTCATTAAAAGTAAAGGTAACTATACAATCTAAAATAATCGTTTGATAAAAAATGGAATCAAAAATAGACCTGCCTTTGTGTGTCCCGTTAAGTGAATATATTGAAATAAGTTCTCGAGTAAGTCGAATTGAATAGGAGATGGATTCATTATTACGTGGAAGTACGTGAAAGGAGCACTTGTCATCACAGCTATGCGGGCCGGTTCCGACTGACTGGTCACCGCTCAGCGCGTCTCATACGCACCTGACAGACTCACTCACATAAATAAATGCACGAACAAACTCGCTCAATACTCCCGCTTGACAAGCATTTGCATAGGAACATAATCGACGCACTCTCGCTCATTCGCAAATTTTCGTAGCATCAGCACACCTTTCAAACATACAATCTTATACATAAAATTAGAAGGATTAAAACATAAGAAACAAGAGTTTATACAAAACATCTACAAGAGTGCATAAAAGCATACTGGAGGGCATAAGAGCATGGTGACATCGGCCCGCAGCTGTAAAAGAATTTGCCCAGTTTCCAAAGGCATTGAGGCTTGTTCTTGAATGGAAGTGCACGCCTTTACTGCTTGACATGCTTCACAACATGCGTTTGATCCTTTTCTTGCATGTATGCCCTTGAGTTTTCCTGTATTGTTGATCTCGGTCAATTTCTTCGTATTGACATGTTCTGCGCGCTCTGGAGAAAGCGTAGGTCCACGCTGGCCACAGTTGCCTCGCATGGCACAACGACTCTAAAAAGTAATCTCCAAATTTTTTTGGACTGCTTGATGACACTGGCAATTAAATGCCTTTTTAAACTTTGAAATATCATACCTCGTATCTTCAAAAAGAGCACGAAAACCCTTTGAGGTGCATACTCCGATTGCGAACAGGTTCTTTCTTAAATTTGGCACAAAAAGCATATTTTTGATCTCTCCAAGTATCCAGATACCGTTGATATATTTCTGCACCACAATCGTGCCCGATCCACTGACGCTCAAAACATAATCATCACCAAGGCAGATTCTACCGTCTGACTCGAAGTCCAAAAACCACTCGCGCTGAAAGCACAAGATCCGCTCGCTACACTGTCGGCAAGCCAGCAGTCATTAATACCGAGCTTTAACACAGCTTCAATATTTTCATCAATCGCAGAGATCGTAGCGCAACAAAGACTCAGTAAGTTATCTACATTTAAAGTGGCTATGAAACCATGAGCGTAGTGGTTGTTGTTGTTGTCTTCGTCATTGATTTCTTCAACAAATCGCTGCTGATTTATCTGCTTCTTACGGCAATCTCGGGCGTAATGGCCTTTGCCTTTACAATAGTAACATGAAGGCTTTGTGTCTCGGCTCCCACTGCTGTTAGACTGTTTTTGTAGTTGATGATTATTTATTTTGTTTCTAGCCCCACGATTTCCATTATACGAGTCGACGAAAGCACTGTTTTGATTATCTTGCTCTGTGAGTCGCTTTTCTTCAATGAGAAGCCTTTCTTGTAATATTTTCAACGTTTGATTGGCAGGGTCAACGCTATCACATCTAAGAAGCCGTTATATTTTGATGGTAGACTGCCGAGAATTTTCGATATTGTGGCAGTACTTGATATTTTTTCTTCGAAGTCTCTCAACTGCCGAGCCAAATTTTCGATCTCGTGATGTATTGTACTACTGACTCACATGCTTCCACGCGACACGAGTAGAATTTTTGAAGCATGGACGACTTATTGGTTGCAGAATTTTACTCGTGAATCAATTTTTTTCTATTCCAGACTTCCTTCGCACTTTCGCAAGTCAGACAATTTTCAACTAGCTCGTCGTTCATGGCTGATGGCAGGGAGTAGACTGCTTTTGCATCTTATCTGGTCCACTTTACACCCTCGGTCCTATTCAGATTGGTAGGCGTTAGCCACCAAAACCTGGCGCATGTGAAATTTCCAGACTTAGAATTTTCTCCATTGAACCAGCGCATCCTCATTGCGTGCAACTCGTCCGACATGATGTCTCAAATTCTAGCAATAACACTTTTCACTACTTCACAATCTTTGTGGAATACAGAGCATAATGTCGGGAAAAACAAGCGATTTTTTAAAAACTTTCACTGGCTGGGCCCTTAGCCTATTGAAATGAGTACTCGAGTAAATCGAAAGGAGCTTTTGTCAGCACAGCTACGCGAGCCGGTTTGGATTGACTGATGACCGCTCGGCGCATCTCATACACACCTGAGAGATTTACTCACACGAGCAAATGAGCGGAACAAACTCGTTCAACAAAATAAACGGGATAACGTTTCGTAGAAGTTTTTATGAGAATTAAGTTAATGAAAATGTACTCAGAACATAGTATCAAAAATTATGAATTGTCAAGTACTTTCAATCGCGGCCTGCAATAATAGAGAAGAGTAGCAGTCAAAGAATAGATAACCTATTATTGTCATATGTAGTAAATGAGAGCCAGTAAGAATGGGTACAAAAAAACAGTGAATATTGAACTGCCAAGGTGAAACTGGCCTGGAATATGTTTGACACATGATGACTTTCTTACCTATAAGAGGGGTGACATGTAAGTAAATCCAACCCAAACCTCCCCAAGGCTATGTTTATGCAAAATGGATGCTTATACTACTGTTATGAATGGGTTATTCCATTGCAAGCGTGAGTTCTTCAAAATTCTAAAAAATTCATACAGTTTCTTCGAAAAATTAAAAAAATTCATTGATATGTCTATTTTTTGGTTTAAGGGGTCTATGTCCTCTTGTTCATTTTCAATAAAACTATTTTATTATTACAAATGCGAAATGATTATATTTTCAATAATCATATTGTTATGTACCGTGTAGTCGATGCATTTCCGTTCACGCAGATGACATTGTGGAGTTGTGACATTACAAGTTTTCAATTATCAGAACCAAATTTTCTTATGACTTCAGTTCAAGACCTCGTTTTGATCACAAAGTTTCCTCTTGGAGGATGAACAAATATTCTTTTATGAGGAAGCTCTTAGCCAATGAATTGGCAGTGGTTTTTTATCGAATGTTGCTGCTATTAATTCTTTGAGAAAAATTGGAAGAGTCACTCGTGAAATTTTCTGCTTGAGGTTTATGATCCTGATGATTGTCTTCCAAGTTTTTCTGATCGAGTGTAAATTTTTAACTACTACATAATAAAGTTCTTCTTGCTTTACTTGAAATTTTTAGTACTCATCTCTTATTTTTATAAGCACCTTGATCGTTACTTGGTTCGGATGCTGTACTGCAAATGCTACAACTGTATTTTTGTTTCATTGGTGGCTATTGTTTTTATCTTGAATTTTTCGCTATTTTTAATTCGTACCCATGTGGTATCTTACACTTCCCCAAGTTCTCCGTTCTTGATTTTTGAAAGTCAATAACCCACGAAAAGTACCCTGATTATTCTGAAAAAGCGTTATTCGAGAGGTACGCCTACTTTATTTGAACATAGATAATATAAGACATTAAACATAAATTCAATCTCTTCTCAAAATCTGCTCGAGTTTTCAAATATCATACATCAGTTTAGAGGCAAAGAAAATAAAAAATAAATGTACATATTTATTGTAATGCTAGAATTCTCGAGGATTCGTGAAAGGTCACGCAAGTCACGACTAAAAAAATCATACAACCCCACACAGTTGCATGCTGGAAGGTCGGGCGGAAATATAGAACCAATCGTTTGAAGTTAAACTAAAACTTATGTCAGGATTTTTTAGCCTCGGCTAAACGAACAGTTTAAGCAGGAGGTGAAGAAATAATAGTCAAATCATTCTCCGTGTTGAGCAACACAATCATGTTGCAGTCAAACTTTATCAAGTGTGACGTCGATTTTCTCGACCTCATCAAGCTTTACAGAAAATTATGACAATAGGATCAAAAAATTAATAATTATGTCAAAAACAATATAAAATAAATTATAGCAAATATCGTCGTCTACAAATACACTCCTTGATTTATTGGAATTGTGAGTGAAATTAATACAACATGTAGGAGGGATCGCCATATATACAAAAATACATGCCATGTATATGAGACATATACAAATGTCAACAATACAAACAAGTAATAATAATTGCAATTTCAAGTCTTTTCGAAACATTTCCATATACAGAGGTGAGGTTTTTTTGTGTCTTCTTGTTTAATAAATTGCATTATGGCATTTTTTAATGTAAAACATTTCAGCTAACAATCTTTTTTGCAAATTGCTCTCTGTATGCAATATTTTTACCCCTTAAAAGTCAAATTCTTTCCCTTTGCTGAGATCATTAAATACACTAGATTTTTATTCAACAACGTTTATTTTTCTTTTAACAGCAAATTTTATAGACCGATAGCAGGAAGTCCTATGGACTTTTCCATATCGCGTATGTTTGCAGATCTTGTACTCTCAGATTTGGAATCGAGCTGTTGGAGTAGGTTAAAGAATAAGCGATATGTGGATGATAGCTTTGCATGTGTAAACTTGGAACGTGTCGATACCATTCTTGATGTGTTCAACAGTCACAACACCCGCATCAAGTTTACTCATGAAATAGAAACCAATGGAGCTTTGAATTTCCTGGATGTTACTTTCTCAAGGAACAAGTTTCACGTCATCACTAAGTGGTATAGAAAAAAATATATGTGTAAAAAATATAAAAAAAATATAAAAAAAATATAGAAAAGAGATTGCTTCTCAAATAACAATCAATTTCAAATCTAACCACCTATTGGAATTCAAATTTAATAACACCTTCAACTTAGTTGATAGAGCTATTTTACTTTTGGACGATATTCACCATATACGTGCCATCCAAATCGTTTATAAGATTCTCCAGCAAAATGCCTACCCCATCCATTTCTACCAAAAATACATCGACAAAAGACTGCATTACATTTTCCATAGATCCGCGTTTGATATTGACAATGAAACACATAGAATGAAAACATAATGTAAGATTCTTTCCTTGAATCAACAGCAAGATTGACCATATCGTCAGATGCGGATAAGATATAACGGCAACTGTAGACTGTGTCAATACGGTTTATAAGTTTGACAGTAAATTTTGTAATGCGACGTACATCGGTCAAACTAACAAAGCTCTCAAAAATGGATGAATGAGCACATCAAAAATAAAAATCCTGTTTTAGTTCTTCTAGCTCACTAGTTAAAATACCAACATGAATTTGACTTTGAAGAGGTAAAAATATTGCTTACAGAGAGCAATTTGAATTGACTCTGCTGTATATGTCACGATTGTTGTCGAAATAGGAATCCGCTCGTATGCCTTCGTCATTAGACTACGAGCGTCAAAAGTTATTCTCTTTTTACCTCTCTTCTGCTAGTGCTCGCTCGTCCCGCTTCAGTCCGTCACACAATAATCGACCATTATCAAATTAGCAATAGATAAATATTAATTAATAAATATTTCATTATTAAGTATAAATAATGTATAACATTAGTAAAGGCTCTTGCCCAATAGGCGGGAAAGATAATAACGAACAATATATTCGTTATATTATATAATATATAAAATAAACTATATGCACATATTTTCGATTGTTAAAGTTTCTGTACAGCAGCTTGTTAATTAATTTTATCAACTAGTTACAATAACTTTTAATTCAACGTTCGTATTCTTGACAGAGCAAACATCGCATATCATTTATTTTGGAGAATGGAATGAAGAATTTTTCAATTCAGTGAACAATGCTTTTATAATTGTTATAACTTCTGAAAATATCTCTAATGAAAAACTCCAAAGTTCGAATTTGAAAAATACTTTTTTAATTGTAGATAATATTGGGTGAGTAGTATGTTTCATTAATAATAAAATTTTCTAAAAGTCTGTTTGATTGAAAATATTAATTTATAAATAACTATTATAATAAAGTTAATTAAAACATACAAAATTGATAATGTATACTGATACGTGGGTAAACTGTTACTTGAGGGGAAAGGGAAAAAATAGAATAATATTACAAAAATTTATTACTATTTAACGCAGCTGGGTGATTTTAATAATAATAGTAAAGATTTAGCGCATCTGTGTTGTTATTAATAAACAGATGAGGCACCGCTACGTAGCGCAATTACAACAAAGTTCATCTTCAATATTGAATATATATTTATATATTTTTCATTCATATCTGTTCGTAGATAACCAAAATACAGTTAATAAAGGTAATTTCTGGCAGTACGCCCATAAGAGCCCACGTTGAAAACGCGACTTTTACATTAATCGTTTTCGAAAGTTAGTTCGACAACCGGGGCTGAAATTTCGGGTAAATATCAAGGAAGTCATGAAGAACAACCCCTTAAATTTTAAAAAGGATATATTTATTTTTTAATTCACCATCCAGTTACTTTAATTGCATATCCAAAAAAGGTAAGAGTATTCGATGTTTGACGTTCAAAGTGTAAACATCTCTAAAAGCCGTTCTCTGTATAGTGATTGTTCTTGTTAATAAACATGGATTGGATAAGTGTAGACCCGCAGGATATTCCGCCGGATAAGTGTATGAAACAAGCATGTCATAAATCGGTGGAAGTGCGAAGTGTGGCGTGCTTGTTGTGTGATGTAGTCTACTGCAAATCGGACTTTACGAAGAAAGTGACGAATCGGACTTTACGAAGGACGATGGCAAGGCTTTCTTCATTACAAGACATATTAGTGTGTGCCCAGAGCACAAAAATCTAACGTATCCCACCGACCTTTCATGTGATCAAAACAATAATGAGTTGCGTAGTTTGAAATTGAAGCTTGTGTTAATACATAATCAAATTAACAGTGTCTCAAATGATGCTAAAGCAGCTGAGGTGGATAAAGATATGGATTCAGCCTCTCAATATGATGATGATAGGAGCTCTGCCTTGAGTGAGCGTAGCAAAAAAAGGAGACGTGTGCCGGATGATTCTAGTAATGATTGTCAAAATTGTGTTTACTATATGAGTGTGCTTGAGCACAAACAAGAATTGAATAGAGAACTTTCTATACAAAAACAAGGAGCTCAGAGAACACAATAGTTACCTACGATCGATTGCTGATAATAATAACATTACAAAGCAAAAGGAGCGTTCGTATTCAAATGTTCTATCAAATGTATCAGTGAAACTTATACAGTACAATTGATCGTTAAAGTAAAAAAGAACTTCAAAGGTGACACATTGAAGCTTATACAACAGCAGGTAGCCTGTAAAGCACACGCGAAAAAATTAAGATTAAAATATTAAGATTAAATATTAAGATTCAAACGGTAACGTCTATGTTAAGTGTCAGAGTGATAAGGATTCCCAAGACAACTTGGAAGTTTTGAACAATGAGAATAAAAAGGAGATTTATGCAAACAAGTGTGAAAAAAATAACCCTCTCATAAAAATTACTAATATTATTGCTAACGAAAATCTTAAAGAAATCGCTGCTGACATTATTACGAGAAATAATATCCCACCCTCAACCCAATAGCTCCCCAATAGCTTGCTTGAAATTGTTTAAATTTGAATCGTTTATAGCTCGTGAACGATAGATTTTAGGGAAAATTTGCAAGATTACTTTTTTGTTTAAAATGACCCTGAAAATCTTTAAGAATGGGTTTCAGGTCCAAAAGTTTGAATTTTTATTTTTGCAAAGTTTTTACATTAATTGTTCTCAAGAACTGTATGGTCAAGTTTTTCCAGTTTTTTAGTTATGTTTCAGGACATACTGAATAATCATCTGCTAGTTTTTGAAAAGATTTTATCGATGCGTTTTTTTAAAATCACACAAATAGCGTCTTTTCGACACGCTAGCATAGGGATCCCACGTTAAAGTACCGAACTTTGAATAATTATAATTCGGAAATGGTTTGGTTAAAGTTCCTGAAATTTCTCACACATATGAAAAGTACTGTCAATAATATGTGGTTAAAATTTTAAGACCCTTTATGTATAGTCATTTTTTTGAAGGAACTACCTTAAGTGTTACTATACGACTACTCAAGGATTGTACTTTTACTGTGTCGGGCCTCTACAGGTGTCACGACTATGATGATATGGAATTCACTCGTGATGTAACCGGCTTCTTGAATGGTAATAAAAACACGGAAAATCACATTATATCTGGTGACGTGAACATTGATCTTATAGCAATTGATACCAGAGCACAGGAATATTTCGATATTCTAAGTAGTAATGGCTATCAATCGAAAAAAACTCCATTACGCATCCTGCTGCTATACAAGGGACAGGTACATGTATAGATCATATGAATTGTTAAAAGCAAGATAGATACGTTCTCTGCGAAATGCATGAACATGCTTACGGATCATTACCCTATCATGCTCGCAAGTGACCGAAGAAATGATGATGTTGGAGGAAGCAGACCGACCAAGCTATCTGTGAAGAAATTTCTAAATGGATGCAATGTTAGGACATGACATGATGTATACAATATTAATAACATTGAGGAAGCCTTGGACCTCTTAAGGGGACACACCTGTGTTTATACCTATAAATGAAAAACATGAAAATTAAGGATTACTATCAAGATTTTTTGTTTCTTATGTAAAATTATGTTTTTACAGGTCCTTTACAACAAAAAATATGTCTGCAGTTCCTTTTATTATTAAAATTCATCCAGAATTCATATATATTGACTTGTGATTTTCAAGTCCTTGACCGCATGATTTTGAATGCAACAGTTATTCAATTGTATTCCTTTAGGTCTCAAAAGTTTTATAATTAAATTCTTTTCCACTTAAGTGTAGCAGAATTTCAAGAAATGGCTTGGAAATTTTTTTTCATATAAAAGTACAAAGAAAATGACAAAAATAACTATTTTAATAACGCTTATTGCTATATTTGGAGAGAAGTAGATTAAATAAATAACTAAATAAAAAATCTGCAACACTTAAATGGAAAAGAATTTAATTACAAAACTTTTGAGACCTAAAGGAATATAATTGAATAACTGTTGCATACAAAATCATGCGGTCAAGGACTTAAAAATGACAAGTCAATATATATGAATTCTGGATGAATTTTAATAATAAAAGGAACTGCAGACATATTTTTTGTTGTAAAGGACCTGTAAAAACATAATTTTACATAAGAAACAAAAAATCTTGATAGTAATCCTTAATTTTCATGTTTTTCATTTATAGGTATAAACACAGGTGTGCCTCCTTAATTGGCAAAATACCGAGTATATACACTAGGTCTCCGCTGCCAGTTACCGCAAGAATGAAATCAAGAAAAAACTGGATTACACAGGCACTAATTAACTCTGTCAACAAGAAAGACAAACTTTACAAGCAATGGAAATTGGAACCATTTAATGTTGCTAAAAAAGATCAGTATATGAAATACAGTAAGGCACTCAAGTCTTTATTGCGCAATGCTAAAAATCACTTTGAAAAGAAACAAATGCTAAAAGCTGACCCCAGAAATCTTTGGCAATACGTACACAAGAAACTTGAGTCAAAGTCTAAAAAGCAAAACATTGAAGGAATAACTGTCGATGATGTTTTGACACAGAATGACTTCGTCGAATACTTTTAGTAAATATTTTTTCAATGCAGCTGGCAATCTGGGTGTTTCAATTGCCACTCCGATAAGTACACAGCCTCCACCGGAAGTAAGGATTTATGATCATACAATTTATAAGTACCCAACAATTCAATTGGAAGTACTCGACATAATACAGCATCTAAAAGATAAAGCTGGAGGACATGATAATATTCATGCATCGGTGCTGAAACTTGCTGCTGGTCATATTGTAGCCCCGCTGACACACATTATGAATGATATTAACAATCAAGGAACAGTGACCAATCAATTTGAGACGGCTGAAATCGGTCCAGTTCATAAGAAAGGAGCCAAAACGGATGTTGGAAACTACCGCCCAATAGCGTTGATATCAAATCTGGCAAAGGTGTTTGAACGCGCGATAGCCCGGATGCTGTTTAAGAATCCGGGGTTATTTTTGTAATAAATAAAAATTATCATCGTTCATTTTGCACTTAAAAAAAGAGATTTTTTGACTTGAAATTTTATTTCAGAGTCGATTTTTTACCTTGTCCTGTCTTTAGAGGATTCCCATAATACCAGCAATCGTGCACTTTTTCTCGTAACCTTCAAGAAACGCGTTGCTGCTATTTCTATCTAGCCCCTATAAAATAGCGGATTTATACCGAGCAGCAATATATGAATTCACTCATTTTTACTCAGAAATTATTGACTTTATAAAAAAAAGTTATAGAATGAAAAGTATTTGAATTCGTTTGAAGGATACGCGTGGATTTTTTCAGAATTTTTTTAGAACATTTTGGATTTTTTCAATTCCGGTCATTTTGCAAAATTTTCAAAGAGGTCTGAAAAATTCTAAAAAAATTCACACGTATTCTCTGAACAATTTCAAATACCTCTTTGCCCTCAAAATCGTACTTTTTAGTTAATATTTAGCGCATGTTAAATAGTTTCCGAGTAAAAAATGAGTTAATTTATATATTGCTGCTCGATATAAATCCGCCATTTTAGAAATATAGGGCTAAATATAAATGGCAGCAACGCGTTTCTTGAAGGTTTAGAGAAAAAATGGACGATTGCTGGGGTTATAGGAAGGCAGGGATAGGTAGAAAATCGACTTTGGAAAAAAATTTTTTGTGTTACCCCAACCAAAAGTAACGTTTTACTCCCACTGAGCGAAAGGTTTTAGCTTTATCTATGATTTTTTTACAATGGAAAATTCATGCAAAAACTTGCACTTTTTCGCGTTAATCGGTTAACCTTGACTTTCTACAGGTCACTCAATAAAAAAGCTGAATTCGTGGGCTCCAAAAACCTATACGCAATATTTTTCCATTATTTTATCGCGTTTACTATATTTACCCTTAAAATGACCTTTCGATGTCTTTGAATTGATCTTACCCAGGTGAAAATAGTATGTAAGATCTGACAAATGTACGCCAGATCTGACATCAGATTTGATACCAGATCTTGTATTCGATAATCGACATCAAAACTTATATCAGATCTGACATTAGAAGTGACTGTATTGACTCTAATTAATTAAACAATAAGTTTATTAATAATTAAAATAATATAACAAATTTAGTTATATTTTAATAGACACATCGATAATATCTTTAAGAAAAATTCCTACAATATTTAGGTTTCTGATAATGTGAATTTAAATTGATTCAACAACTTTTATTATTAAGATTCATTATAAAATTTTAATTATTAATAAACTTATTGTTTAATTAATTAGAGGCAATACAGTCACTTCAGATCTGACATTAGATCTGATGTCAGATCTGATATAAGTTCTGATGTCGATTATCGAATACAAAATCTGGTATCAGATCTGATTGCAGATCTGGCGTACATTTGTCAGATCTGGCGTACATTTGTCAGATCTTAAACCATATCTGAAGCCAGATCTGGAGTCAGATCTTACATACTATTTTCACCTGGGTATATTATACCCAAATGAACTTTATAGAACTCTAACCAAAAAAACGCAACTTTGCCGCTAGTTTTAGGATCTTGTGATATAAAATATTGTATACAACTTGTGTAAATAAACTTTTTCACACGCGTTATGAAAATGCATATCCACACCTGTGATGTATTGGTATTAGCCAAAGGTATGCGTGCAGCGTTTCGGAGCTCCGATAACGAGCCGATGCCCGACTCTGTAGTCAGAGTGCATTCGTAAGCGGACATCAAAGAGGACCAGAGTAACAATGTACACCGTACTTTATTTACTTACCTTAATAATAAATATATACTTGAAACTACAGTGTATGTGTAATTATTGACTACATAACAACATCCGTTGTATTATATCCCAAGAATATAACGTAACGAACGCAGTAATAAGCTCGAATGCAAGCACGAGACTAACCAAGAACTTATAATACAGCGCCGAGCGCACACTATACACAGCGTAGGCTGCATGTGAAGTCTATATATTGTACGTTCTGCACATTCGACAAAAACATACGACGCAAGAACTTATAACACGGCAATAGGCATACACTGAATATGCTACATGCGAGGTATATGTATGCTGTACGTTCCACGAAAAGTATACATATCTTCAACTGTTCTACGAAGAGTATGTATGAGCTGTGCGGAGTATATTTGTATATTGTACGCTGCACGGAGTATATATGTATGTTGCATGTTCTGCAAAAAGGTAAAAATAGCTTGAGTGTTCCTTGCGGCACGCAGAGCTTATGAAAGTATCAGTTCGTTTCCCACGGAGAACAGTACAAATACGGGGCGAAAACACACCACGAGGGACCAGTGTTCTCTACTCGTTCATATGGCGAAGCTCTGTCCAGTTCGCGAGCCATTTTTATACAAATAGGACTTAGTCTCTGAAGGTTTATTCGAACTTAGTCTCTGATAGCTTAAGGGGACTCAGTCTCTGAAAGCCTACTTGGACTTAGTCTCGGGACGCTGAGTTGGACTTAGCCGTCGGCTGCCCGAGTGAACTTAGCCGCCACCTCTACAAGCAGTCACCGGCAGTTTCGTCGACCTCTGCCGACCAAGTTCAGGGATAATCAACAAGGCCTCACCTACTACGTCATCGCGAGCTCGACCGTCTACTATCAGCTTCCGCCGGAGTCGCCTGCGGTTCTTATCACCTTTGTAACTCTTTCGTCGGACGCCAGTAAAGTCAAGCTGTTATACCATAGTTCGTAAGGTATTACTAATTATAAAAATAAAAGTTCATGATTCATGCAACACACTGGTGTTCTTTTATTTTCAATCGACCTGCCTGCCTTTAATAAGCCAATAATAAATATATTGGACGGACGAAAAAAACCCCGATATAAAAGTTGCATAAAGTACTATTGCGATCCTCAAAAGGTACATGTGATTTTTATGGTTTTTCATTGAATTCACTAGGTTTGACCTTCAAATAACCGTGAAAATAAGGTCGTATAGGACCTCTACTAAAGGTCATTTGACTTCAGATTTGAATTCAGCATCCTTGAAAACCTATATAGGAAATGTTTCAGATTTTTTTACCTTTTTTCATGATTTGACCTTTAAGTGACCTTCAAATGACCTTAAATCGATCTGTTTTTGAAAAACCAACACCGGGTGCGGATTCAGCGAACGAAAAAACAAAAATTCCCCTAGGTCCGGTCTCTGGATCCGAAGATTATTTTGTGTTCCTGTGTTAAAGACTGACTTGAAAAAAGTCTGTCCGATTAACGTTTTTTAAGGTGACTCTTTATTTATTCGGCTAGTCAATACGAGTGCAGTTAGTTTGTTTTGACTCTTGTGGTGCCCGAGGACCCTATGCTGTAGTGTTCTAAGCGTCTGCTCTCCTCTTCAGCAGACGACAAAACTTCAATCGGACCATAAAAATTCACTTTTTCGGACATATATTACAATAATGAGCATGAAAGTATTCACTTTTTAATATACCAATCGAAAGTTTTAACTTTCAACTTTATATTATCAATTTTTGGAAGAGCTGTATGATATATTTTGTGAGACATTCAATAAGAAGGGTCCAAAAGTAAATGTGCGCGTATATACGCCGTGTTAAAAAGTCAATTTTTGATGGCCTTTTCTGGAAAATTAGCATGACAACAGGGTCTGAAATTTTGCAGGGAGATAATTAGATCACTAATTAACCTTGTCCCATAATTTCATGACCTCGTATGAAAAACTATTTAAGTAAAGAGTCACCTTAAAATTAAGTCTTCGTTTACTCAATTTATTTATAAAATTTTAGAATTTCTCACACGGAAATTATTTTTTACTTCTAACAAGAGAGCTTATAAGCAATAGTATAGCATAAAAAACGCTTTTAGACTTTTGTCACTGTAAAATTTTTCACATTGGTGTGAAACATCATACTTGTTATTTAAGCATTACTGACTCCTTATATTATACAATTTTATATGCAACGCGCGTAACTCGTTTCTGACGTATCCAAGACTCATGCATACACTAAGCGTAAAATAGTATATTTTGTAACAAGTGCGCTAAGATATTGACTCATTCGGGATTTTTGTTCACCCGTGCGCAGCGAGGGTGCAAAGACTCGTGGGTGATTCAAAATCCTCGTGGACTAGTTGCAAACAAAAATTTTTAACCGTGCTTGCGAGAAACTAGAGTTTTCTGACGATTCAAGTTTAAAAAACCTGTGTTTCGCGCACGCAGTCTTAAAAACACTTTTTAAGCACTTATAACATAAATAACTAATAAAAACGTTCAATCTGACTAAATGACGCTACTCGTCAATAAGCCTACTTAAAATGACTTAAATGTACTTTGATATTAAATTTTTGGTTTTAAATTTCCAGTAAACTCTACAGCGGCTCAGAAATGAATCAACTAGAAAATAAATTACAATCTGCCATAAAAAATTTAGAAAATTCAAATGAAGTATTAGATGCTCTCAATATTTATATAACATCCTTACAAGGTATTTGGTAAGTTATAATTTTATGAAATATTCTAGTAATTTTTATACGTAATGGAGGTGCACTAAAAGTGGTTCTTTTAAAAACCGACGTAATTTAATATTTAGATTCATATTACCCATATGGTTGTAAGTTTATATTCCTATTTTTTGTTTGTTCGTTTTTTATCACAACGATATCATATCTACAATAGTACTTTTAAAGTTCCTTTTTTTTTAAATTCGAAATCAGAAATCTTGATCACCTTCTTGTGGACGTTGTTTCTGCCAATCAGAAAATCGGCAAGACGCTTCACAAGTCCCTTATTTCATATTCATTTTCTCTTCATGGCTCCCGGTCGCAAAATCTGCAAGAGTCGGGAGTTCATAGCTGCCGACTACATGGAAAAACTTTTGACCATGTTTCACGCTCGAATGCTGAAAATGAACCTCACACAAGTTCTGCTGAGCTCGTTTCGTCATCAGCACTGAACGCGATTGACGCTCGAGGCTGAGCGTGAATCACGCTCGAGTTCGGCTGAGTTTGTTTCAGTGTTGCGGTGAGTGCGATTTGCGCTCAAGACCTTCTGAGCTTATATCATACCATAGCGCTTAGACAGATTTCGACTTGACTCGAAAGTGAATAGCATTCGAATTTTTCTCAGTGTATTCCGTAACTCAGTCACAACTACTGAATAGATTTAACAAACAATAAATAAATATTGAATGTAAGAAATATATATGGGATGGTGACTCTCGCAACATCCGTCCACAATGCAATACTTGGTCAATTTTACAATGAATTAAAAGTTATAGTCGTTTGAATTACTATGAAATGACTGTCACTTTGGTTTTACAAAGTGTTTTTCAAAATAAATCAATGCAAATACAAAACAAGGTGACTAGCGAAAATGAAAAAAACTTTAGATCGAAGTGAAATTTTAACCAATGATAGTTTATGAAATTACAAGTTTTTGGAAAAAAATGTGGGGTTATCATGCAAACTTGGGAAATAATGAGATTCAAAGTTTTGGCCATTTAACATTAGATCTTATGGGAAGTGGCCGTTTTTAGTGTACTACGTGAGCTCAAATCGCTTTACAAGTTAATGAAATTAATACATGTTAAAGAAAATCTTATTCGCTTTCAAATGATATTATTATAAATGGGCGTTGCCACCCATTTCCAAAAGATATTAAGAATCCAACACATTTCCCCTGTGTTCTGTCATGCTAATGCTGTGTGCTGCGTAACGCATATAGCCTTGCGCATACAGCGTTATAGAGTTGGTCTTGATTACTGTTCATCATAAAGGTATTTTTATAAAGATGTTAAACACCAGGCATAAGATCATTGTACGCAGATGCCTAAATTAACGATCAAAGAAAGATTTTTGTTCAAGTTTTTGAAACTTGACACATTCATCTTTCAAATTCAAGATTCAGGACTATTTCGCTTGCATCAGAACCCGAGAGCATTTCGTGCTCGGGTCTGAGCATGAACTGTGATCGACTTCGAGCGCCAATACCTTTCCAGATTGAGTTGAGGTAATATCCTGTTCAGCGTCAGTCATAATTCGCACTCGACAGAACTCGAGGGCGTTTCGCGCTCAGGACTGAGCATGAATTGTGCTCGACTCAGAGCGTGAATGTATCTCTATGTATTCGAGCGTGAAACATGGTCAAAAGTTTTTCCGTGTAGGGTATTTGTTATTTCCCGACTTTTTTGTATTGCTTCTCCCCCCAACTAGATGTTTTCTATTTGATTGGACAATGAGAAAGCCGGTATATAGAGTTAGAAAAAATGATTTTACGGTGGCCCCCAAGCAGCTTGAAGTTCACATGTACTTTAAAATGGGAAAAACTTTGATTCTTAGCGATAAAAATGATCAAAATTGTTGAAAAAATTCACAAACCCATCTATTTTATGTATTTTTTGACGAGGAATCGATTAGTGACCTTGAGGTCTTTGGGGTCCTTGGGGTCTCAAAAGTTTTGTAATAAAATTCTTTTCAACTTAAGTGTAACAAAATTTAAACAAAAGACTAGGAAAGTTTTTTTCATACTGAAGTACGAAAAAGGGATGAAAATAGCTATTTTAATAATGCTTATTGCTATATTTGAAGATTAGTAGATTAAAAAAATAACTCAATAAAAAATCTGCTACACTTAAGTGGAAAATAACTTAATTTCAAAACTTTTGAGACTCCAAGGATCAGGATTGGAAAAAATTGCATTCAAAATCATGCGGTCAATGACTTAGAAATCACAAGTCAATATGGGTAAGAACGCGAGTAATGCCCCAGCGCCACGCACGGGCAGAAAACAGCCGAATTGCTCAGTTTTCAACTCGCTTGCAAAGGGTTGACTAAAATTCAGAAAAATAGACCAAAATAGGTTTTCGATAGGTTTTTACCTAAGCTTTCTATTGGTGAGGTCGAAAGTGCAAAAATATGCCTCCATAACCTCAAAAATGGGCTTGAAGATAAAACACGTTGTAACTTCCAGAGTTCAACTCCGATCGGCTTTCTGAGTAGCTAGATCAAAAGATCTCGCGATTTTATATCAGAATAAAGGGATTTTTCGATTTTCTCGAGGGGTGAAGAGGGAAAGAGTGAGCGGTCGGCCGCTTTCGAGCGTCGTGGCCTCTTTTTCGCTACGTTTCTTTATTTATCACGCGTAAAGCTTTCACCATAAAAATTAACAAATACATGCTTTTTATGAATTTTTTCCTCATCTTTTCAATGATGCAATTAGTTTTTGGAAAATTGGCTTATTTGAACAGATAAATTAACTTTTTTGATTAATAGTTTCATTATTTTCGTTTTATTTGCAAAACAAAACAAATTTTCCAAAAACCAATTGCACCATTGGAAAGATAAGAAAAAAATTCACAAAAACCATGTATTTGTTTGTTTTCATGGCTAAAGCCTAATGCGTAAAAGATAAAGAAACGTAAAGTGTAGCGAAAGAACAGGCCACGGCGCTCGAAAACGGCCGACCGTGCACTCTTTCCCTTTTCACCGCTCGAGGAAATCTAAAAAGTCCATTTTTTTGCTACCCCAACCTAAAGTAACATTTTACTCCCGCTGAGCAAAACTAAAATGTTACTTTAGGCTGGGGGATTGACAAAAAATTGTATTTGCACCTATGTAGCGAACAAAGAAGAGACTTTCCAGTTTTTCACTCCCCAGGTGCAAAATATACTATTTTTTTAGAGTTATTTCTGATATGAAATCGCGAGATCTTTTGATCTAGCTTCTCAGAAAGTTGATCGGAGTTGAACTCTGGAAGTTACAACGTGTTTTATTTTCAAGTCCACATTCTGAGGTTATGGATGCATATTTTTGCATTTTCGACCTCACTAGAAAAAGCTGAGGTAAGTAAACCTATGTTGGTTGATTTATTTTAATTTTATTTCACCCTTTGCGAGCAAGTTGAAAACTGAGCAATCCGGCCGTTTTCGCTGCCCGTGCGTGGCTCTGGGGCGTTTTTACCCATATACATGAATAATGGATGATTTTTCATAACAAGAGGAACTAGAGACATATTTTTTGTTGTAAAAGGACCTATAAAAACATATTTTAACATCAGAAACAAAAAATTTTAATAGTAATCCTTAATTTTCATGTTTTACATTTATAGGCATAAGCACAGGTGTGTCCCCTTAAGGAAAGGTTCTCATCAAGCTTGGCCTAAAAATGAATATTTTTGTGGTATTTCCAAATGGCTCATAGGAGAATCAAGAATCCCTGGCTAAATTTCTCGTAAAATCATTGACAAATTGATAAAGTACTTTACACACTTTTTTACTTTCTTTCCAAAAAAATTTTTTTTTCCGGTCTTGATACCATAACAAAATATGTAAACAAGCCGTTTCTTAATTCCTTCTTCGTTCTTACTTCTTCGCTCTTACTCAATTGCAAGGCAGAAAAAGTAGTATATTACCTCAGCTTCTCCTCGGTCGCTTATTTCACGTGCCCTGGGACTTTTTTATTTTTCTCGGTGTAGGCCAGTATACGATTTTACATACCCCGGGTCAAAAAATAGCAATATCCCGTTTAGAGTAGCGGCAGGGAAATGTTACTTTCGGGTCGCTGGTATGTAATAGTATATTACGTACCTACGCTGGGCAGTGGGTCATTACATCCGCGCGCGAGTGCTAGCCGAGGGTAGCAAGCACACGGCTATGATGTCCCACTCCCAGCCGTGGTGCGTATACTATTTTTCATTATAGACGGCCGAAAGTTCGCCCCCCCCCCAAAACTATTATCATGTGAACTTATGGTATGTTACTGGTGGGTCTGGCTATTTAGGGTAAATTCGTATACGAAATTTTTCATTTTCTTCTACGAAATTTTAAAATTGGTAAACAAAACTCCAAATAACCCGAGAAAACACTAATTTCCCCTGAATAACCACTTCGTTTACCGGTGACATATCCGAAAGTGCGTACTACCCAAAATGCATTCTATCGTATGAATTTATCATATTGTAAGAGGTATAGTAGTTGTGTTGTGTTTAATTTTAGTGTGCTGTGCGGTAGTGGGAGGGTTGCGGGTCCAGGCGGTAGCTCTGGTGGGGGGTGCAAGGGGCGAAGCCCCCGCTGGGGGGGCCAGGGGCCACAACCCTCCGCTGTTAAAGTATACTGCCATAGAACTTTAAACAAAAGTTTATGATATTTAGCTCAGGTTAATTTCTATTTATGATTCACAAAGTTTACTCTGTAGTATCAGAAGAATCGGTAAAAATTTTAATACTTCATCTTACCGTCATGTCAAACAATTTTGTGAAATTCTATATACAATTATATTTTCATTTATTTCACAAAAATCACTTGCTGCGGTCAATGCGATCACTTGTCATCATAAGGAACAAAAAATTATTATTTCATTACAGATACTAAGACTGGAGTATTAGCGACTATGACATGTATTTATATGTCCGTCTTTCTTATTTTAAAACGGCATAAAGAATATATTTCTTGAAAAAGAGCAATGTGCACTAGTTTACGCATCAGAATATGCGGCTGTAATGGCTTACTTTCCAGCCATAATGAAAAAATTTTATTTTTTTTAATTTTTAACAAAAAGTAAAAACCATCTTTGGAGGAAGCTCCTTGTCAATAAATTGGCGGCGATTTTTTTAAATCTCTATTTCTTAATAGCAAGTCATTAGAAATCCAAAAGTCAATAAATATTTCACATTTGCCTCATAATTATTCACCTAATGATTTTTTTTTCTGATTTTCAGTCAAAAAAGCAACTGTCATGCAAATTATGATGAATGGAATCAACTTATTGATGAAACTATAAAATCGAAGATTAGCAGCACTGACGCAAATATACATTTTAAAGTTATTGATAAACGTAATGAACTCCAAAATGTAGGTGAAATGAAAATCCATGATGAAAAAATTGAATTATTTTGGAAGAAAAATAAACTAACAGATTTGAACATTAATTCTCAATGGCCCCTGACACAATTTGTGATGGAGAATGATTCAATCGATTCGTGTGATGGTAAATTATTTGATATAGAAAACTCCATGAACAAAGCTGTTGAAACTTATTTTACCACGGAGATCTCAAATTCAGAGTGGTGGAAAATGGTAAGTTAGAGTTAAATTTTTTTCAAATCTTATATATTACGCGTTAAAGAAATTTCGAAAAAGCCACTCAAAAAAATCTGGCAGCGAGAAATATACAAAAACTTTTAGTATTTACTACTCAATGTATAACGCAAGGCGATTATTACTTTTCAAATTACCCAATGAATTTATTATTTCCTAAATCAAACAGCAGGCTTATTATTTCCCAATTAAAAAATCAGGCTTATTGTTTTTTAAATAAAACAGAGGTATATTATTTTACGAATAACTTAAGGATCGATCCAAAATTATAGCTTTAATAGCATTTTGTAAAAACTAGTTTTGAATTTCTTGCTTCCTTAAAATGCTTACAAAACTCTAACAAACCAAGAAAGCGTTAGTGAGTGAGGTATACCGCTAGTTTAAATGAATAGTTAATGATTTATTTTTTATTTATGACTTGTAACGGGTGCCTCTCCGGGCAAGCTATGGTCCATATCGGTTGCAATGTTGTCGAGGAGTATCGAAATAAGTATTAGATATTCTTAATTAATTAAAAATAATAATAAGGTATTTATTCAAGCGCCAGTAACAAAGGTGCGCCATATCAGTAGCCAAATTGATACAATATTAAATTAACTATACAATTAATAAGAATACTTAATTCTACAACTCAACTTGATACTAAGCGGCTTTACATGACCCTTTACGGTGGGTGCAGGTATGGGTTCGATGGAGGTTGATCACGACACGATACGAAAGAGAGCACACTTGACAGATTTCTATCGTTGTAAATTTCGACTTACTCGTCGGAGAATCGGCTGTTTGACAATGGCTGGACCTGGGTAGACACGGCGACGATCTGGGCAGGCAGAGGACGGCCACACTAGTTTCTCACACACACCCAGCTCAATGGTACTTTTAGCTTCCCTCGTGTATTCGTCGGTGGTCTCGTACAAAGTGACAAACTCTGCCTCGCTCATTGATAATTATGCCTATCGGTAGCCGATGGCGCTGTCTACTTGATCCACATTCTCGCGATCAATCACCTGATCGATATTCAGCTGCTCCATATGCATCACATAGCCCTGTTTATCTCTCTCTCTCTCTCTCTCTCTCTCTCTCTCTCTCTCTCTGGTGAGTACAGTGAACACGTACATAAATTCTGCTCCCTGTTTTAAGCCTTTTACTGCTGTTGCGCTGCCTTCGGGCGTCTTTGATTACAGATCTTGCACGCTAAAAAATGCAAGCATTCTAATTCGGTGCTTGCATTCTCTCCAACTGGACGCCGTGACCAAATATCTGCAATTTTAGTGCATCTACCTTGGACGTCATAAGTGAGGTTAGCTTATAATCCCTGATCGACTGCGTCGATTTTTGCATCAAAATTGGAGCAAGCCGCGCATTCTTGTGTTTGTGTACGCCAGAGAGGGACAACGCGCTATCTACCTTAATCTATAGTAATCTGTGTCGTGAAGTGTGTGGAGATCTAGTATACCAACTGATCCGACCGTGCCGTCTGCTGTGAGGCCTACAGATACATAATTGCGGCAGCTTATTCTTACTATCATGGCAAGTACCGGAGCATCACTGCAACACGAGGTTTCATCTCAACTGGTTGCCTTTCTTCAACGTCTTGACACGAAGCTTGACAACCTCACAAAGCACGTTCTGACCATCGAAGCGTCGGTGTCTCGACTTGAGGGCCGTATTGGGGCACTTGAAACTCAGTCAGGGCAACAGGCCGCCGAAATTGCGGAAATTCGCGCCGACATCGTCAAAATGAAGAAGACTGCCAACTCTGTTCCTGCCTCTGCCCCTGCTTCTGTCTCGTCCAGCTTACTGCCTTCACTGGCAGGCTCGCATCTGTTGGACCCGTGTGAGATTCTACTCACTGGACTCCCGGCAGATGCGAATTTGACTGACAGAGAGGCGCTCGACAGAGTCTTCACTACCATCGGACTAAAAGACTACAGCAAATTCTTGGTTCAAACTCGAGCATGGAACCCCAAAAATAAACGCAAGCCCGCACCTGATAACACCAGAGCTTTTGTTTTTAAACTGTCCTCTCCAATTACTCGAGACCACTGCATAGTGAATGCGACCAAGCTAGCCTCAGTAAACACAAATGCACTTTTCGGCGTAGGTGATGGCAAAGTGAGACTCCGTCCTTTGTGGCCAAGCGAGATCTATAGTCTGCTCCAGAAAGCCTACGATGCAGCTCAAAAGCTGAACTTTGCTCCACCAATTGTGCGAAATCTCACAGTTTTCATGCGCAAAGCCGATGAATCGAAACCTATCCCCATTTCAACTGAACATGACATCAGGGCACTTGAACCGAGACCGAGTTAATGACATCCACGCAACGTTCTACCATGACACACTCATCTACGCAACCACTACTGGATACTACTCTACTGCATGTTACTACTACTATTACTACTATATTTTATTGTGCATATTTATATATATACTACATAGACACTATGTACTACTACTACTGCTACTACTAGTATTGCTACTACTACTACTGCTACTACTACTATTGCTACTACTATTACTGTTTATTACACCACGTTACATAAGCATAACTTATTATTAATGTTGCTGTTATTGTTAATATCAGCAACTTTATACATAAATGTAAATACAAATGTGCCAGATGGGGCTTGCCCTGTGGCCGAATAAATTTATTCAACTCAACTCAACTCAACTCTCTCTCTCTCTCTCTCTCTCTAGATCGTGTGACGGAACTAGAAGAGGCTTCTCGTCTAAATGCGGGAGCGATATCGGACATTATTGTCGAGATTGAGGTGGTTAAAAGCTCCATCAAGTCACTTGAGCCTTCGCAGATAAACACTCTTCCTACAACCTCTCATTTGAGAGACGACTGCGAGGTTTTATTGTCAGGTCTGCCAACAAACCTCAATATTCCAGACAGAGAGATACTCAATAAAATGTTCTCTGCCATTGGCCTCAATAACCACACACATTTCATAGCATCAACATGAAACTGGACACACAAAAAGACAAACCCCACAAACAGCAATAGTATTCTTAAAACTCGATCACTTGTTTTTAAATGCGCATCCCCAAATATCCGTGAACACATCATATCTCAAGCACACAAACTTTCAACCACTAATTTTCAAACCCTTTTCAATTCCGGTGATGCAACTAAGCTTTCTCTTCGCCCATTATGGCCCAAAGAAATCCATCTTTTTCTTAATAAAGCTCGCTCGATATCCCATCAGATCAATTTTGCCACACCAATTGTCCGTAATCTCACCGTCTTCATGCGCAAAACCACAAATTCTAAATTACTACCAATTAGAACAGAAGAAGCTCTCACCCACCTATTAAACTGCAATACATAATATTTCGACGACTCTTTCTCCTCACCGCCAAACTCTTCATTGCAATATATTCATGCCAACATCTATTCATCACTGCAGCATTCAATCATTTTTTTTTTCAATGCCAAATTTAAGTTTAATATAAGTCTTGTTATGTCAATCAAATGCGTTTCAAGTATTAATTCTAATATTGTACATCGACATTTCAATTTTTATATCTAAAATGTTGCTAAAATTTGTAAATAATTTTTTTTATGACAATTTTATTTCAAAAGTGCACACGGGGTTCGCCCTAAGCCCAATAAAGAATCTATCTATCTATCTATCTATCTATCTCTCTCTCGCGTATACTCGTTCTACGCGTTGACTCGCGTACTTTCGCATAATGAAAGGAAAGAAGTCTTTTTAGTCACCCACCGGATCGCGATAACGCGCCACCATGTTACAGACTGAAATCAATAATAAGGTAGAAAAAAATTACGATGCAATCGTTTGAAATAAAATATTTATTTAAAGTCTTTTTGAAACTCAGTTTTACAGGTATGATCACTTGTAGTTTAGGAGTGGAGCTCCTTCTACGTTATTAATTAGAAAGAAACTGACCAGAAACGCTCAGTCACACTATTTTACGGGTTACCGACATAATCTTCGGAGACAAAATATTAAAAAATATCACAAAATAACCCAAAATAACCCAAAATAACCCAGTAAAGTAATAAAGTAGTATTTATAGATACGTAAAAACATGAGATAAATTTAAAAAATGTGGCGAAGATTTTGTCGCGGAGATTTAGTCGTGCGGAGATTATGTCCCGGAGATTTTGTCGGGATTCCGTTTTTTATATAGCAGCTCAAGTGTATGTGTACTTGTTTACAATGAGCGGTATAACTCATCAGGTGGACGGGAGATACAGCTAAGTGAGGTTATGGTAGAGCTGTAGCAGGCAAAATTAACGTCAGATATAGGGTTGAAAAACTTAATTTAGTGATAACATTTAATTTAACTTTAACGAAGAGATAGACGTTTTTCAGATATTCGTAAAAATATTTCATTCGTTTACAAAAATACATTAACTTCGTGGCTCCCAGTCAAGTTCCTGTTAATGAGTGGGAGAAGTCAATCGTTTTTGGATTTCGCATTGGTTATGTATATCACTTACGATATTCCAATTGAAGTGTAATAGGAGCGACGCGGTGCCAGAACGTGCGATTTAAGCAACGAAAAGCGTGTCATAAATGTGAACTTATGCCCCGCAGTGCTATAAAGTTTTATTACGACTTGATGAAACGTATGGTAGAAAATGAAACACCACGAAAAACCTTCATAGTTCATATACATGCTTCGAGACATTTTTATTGAAAACGACGTAGAACTCAATTTAAAATACACGACAAAATAAAAGGTCACAATTTAGTGTTACCAAATATAGTGGAAATCACATAATTCGAAGTCCTGGGGACTGCCTCTCGATTTCGAATTATGCGATAATTCGAATTATTTAGCAGCCATATAATTCTAATTTTTTGAATTGCACAATAATTATAGATTTTTTTGAATGCCAATGTATTATTAGGAACACATTGGTAAAATAAAGCGCCTTTATCGACGTTGAAAATATCTTTTACTTTGTGGTGTGAAATCATATTCTTTAATAATATTTTCTAATCCTCAGATTCTTTTAAATTGACAGAATTGCTTTCTCCACATACGTTTTTGAAATCGATGTCATTATCTTCATTCTTTGTCTCAAATTAAAATTATTGACAGTATTCATTTTTGAATACTGTATTTACTTGCAATAATTTTTTTATTTTTCACTTTTTTTAACTGTAGTAATAATTTCTGTTTTTTCCCAAACTGAAGCATAAATACTTTTTCATCAGGACAGAGTAAAATCGACTGATTGTCTCAAAAAATATGTATAAGACACTCAAAATTACGATTAAAACAATGTTTTGACAAATGAAACACCTGCTGTTAGCTAAATGATCATCGATACATCCGTATTCAATGTATTTCGAGGACTTGATTAGTATTTATCAAAAATTTGAATTATTTGATCGCATAATTCAAAATAAGTGGTAAATTAATGAGTTTCAAATTATATGACTTCCACTGCAGCTTTTTGACAGCGTTTTGATGTAAAATTGGATTTTTAGTATCGTATAAGTGTTGCAGGGAAACTTTTTTCTGATTTGGGTTAAAGAAAAATGTCATCGATCACATATGACCGCGTACAATCTAACTTTTACAGATGGTATTTTGCATCGATCGACACCTCTTAACTAATCAACTTATTAGTGAATGTAATTGATAAATTTAAGTCTGTTCTTTCTGATGATGGCCTTAGTTTTTCAGAAATTTCATTTTTCATGTTAAAAGGTAAAAAAAATTTTTTCGCAGTGTCGTGTTAATGTTTAAACACAAAGGGATAATTAAATAATTATTGATGAGCACATACGCACATAAAAACTTGGAATTACTACAGAAAGACAGGCTCGCAAAAACCTTATTTTCCTTCTTTCTCTCTATATATCTGGTGGAAATATAAAAAATCAGCATTCAAAGTTTTCCATCAAATCGCAACGAGGAAAAACGCAAAATGCTGAAAAATTCTGACCTCACCAATGGAAAGCTAAATATTAGGTACTTTTACAGTGGGCTTAGAATTTAAGCGATATTAGTACACACTGCCACGTGGCGCCCGCATTAGGATTTTTAGCATTGAATGACACATAAACAATGTAACAATTAGCTGAGCCTAATCGCACAAAATGAATTATCAATTATATACACATACGTTACTATTATTTTTTTATTGCAGATAGGTACAGTGACTGGTATTGGTGTTGCTATGTTTGCTTTCGGATTCTGTGCAGTTTATATCATCTATTCAAACATTCGAGGGCCTAAGGAAGCAACAGGTCGTAAGCCGGAACGTAATTACAGCCTGAAGGGAATAACAAGAAATCGAGCTGGTTCACACATGAATAATGAGCCGAATTTAAGAAGAAATGAAAGTAGAAGTAGCATTAAAAGTAGTATTTCTGATAAGAGTGTGTAATAACTGTCAAGTTAATTTCTTTGTTCGATTCTTGATCATTTGATGATGTTGAATTATTTTTGGAACACATAATTTAGTAATTTGATGCAGTTTCATTTATAAAAGCTATTTTCAACAAAAAATATGTAACAACCAATTATAACTAGATGCAGACTTAGTGAAAAAATAAAAACCTTTTTTTTCATCAATTGAAAGTGGATATTTTTATCATTGATATCGTTTGTTCATATAAGAGTTGCTTTGGAGTAAGTAAACTCATCATAAATGTTGGTTTTAGTGAGCTTCACGCTCATATAGTCTGTGACCGAAAAGCATCGAGAAGCCAGCGGTAGTGCAGAGCTGAAATGCGCTGTCGAGCATATATGGGCCTGATTAAGAATTTTTAAAATAAATCTGTGGATGAGGTCTACGAATTTTCCTGAAATTTTGGTACGTTATAGTACACTATGTGTAAAACGATTCGTTTCCCAAAAAAAAACGCAAATATAACGTAATGAGGTTGCCTGCGCAATTTGTGATGCGCGGTTACAAAAAACTAGTGAAATATCGAGATCTGTAGGTAAGAAAGATTAATTTAGTGCGTAAATTTTTTTCAGGTTTGCTGCATTAAAATCATAAAAAAAATCTTAATTTTATATAATGGAATGTTTACTCATTTTAATAAAAATTGTTATTTCAAGATAACTTTGTGCGTGTATTTTTTTTGTTACATTTATAATTTGTGCAACTTTAATTACTGAATGAACCACTACTAATTTTGTTTCCAGATTTAATTTTTTGTTGAAAAGAATATTAACAAAAACAAATAATATAAAAATGAAAAAAACAAAAGTATTTGGTAGGATTAGTGTTATAAAGATTAGATGGTAAAATAAAGCGATGAGCAACAATTTCAATAGGAAGGAAAAGTTATTAATTATTGAACATTGGTTTGTTTGTGACGTACCGTTGTTATTCATCAGTGTAATCTTGATAATACATAAAAGCTTATTATAAATATATATCTAATCAGGTATTTTATACAATTTTTGAGTATGAAACATTTATAATACAATTACTGTTACTTTCATTCATGATTTTGTACAATTTTAATTATGAAAATGTCAAAGCCTATAAATAGAGAGTGAAAGATGAATAATATTTTCAGTTCATTACTATTTATGTTACAAAAAGTTTATGTTACAAAATTTATGTTTGATGAACCTTTATCATCTTAATTTTAGAAAAAACATATTCTGATTTGTTGCTCAAAGTATACCAAATAATAAATAATAATAAACCTACTCTATACGCTCTCAATACCTCCACCAACATTTAAGTGTGCATTTTCTTCATGCTCTGTCCATAAATATGTAAATTCTTGCAAAATATCTACTACATTGATAAGATAAACCTGAAAAGCTGAATAATGTGTAGCATCCAAGCTTCGGGGTAATAAAGGGTAAACAATTAATGAGACGAATGATGCACTTTTACTGACTACTCGTGGCTTGGGCTTCGGCTCGACTGCTGTCGCTAGACTGACTCTCGCGCCAGCCCTCGCGCCGCTGCCTCGCGCGCACGTCTTTATTGTTACTACATGCTACATCTCCCTTGTTACAAAATTTTAATTTAAGATAACCATAGTATGATAATTATAATTTAAATAAATGAAACTTAGAAACTCAACTCAAACATGATGTTAACATTTTAATTTAATTTAGGTGTAATGATTTTTTGAATGATTGTTTATTTTTAATTTTGATTTTCTTGGTTTTCTTTCTCACACACAGTCCATTTTCCTTCTACTCTTTTGAGATGAACAACATTCCTTCTTTGCTGCAATCCTGTCTCGTCATTTTGTACTCTGACATCTCCTCCTTTTACCTGAATTACAGTATGCGGTACTTCATTGAATTCGCTAGTGAGCTTATCTTGTTTGATCATATTTTTTACGTATACTTTTTCTCCTATTCTCAGATCATTTTCTTTTGCTCGCCTTTTTTTATCTCCGAATTCTTTTCCTTTCATTTTCATTTCAAAATCTTTGTCCTGTACTTCTAGATCTACCATTACACGATCATTTTCAATATTCATAGCTGATGGTAGTTTATCTCGAAATAACCTGTTGTAAAACATCTCGGACGGCAATTTTCCTGTTGTAGAGTAAGGTGTACTATTATACATCATTAAATATTTAAACAAGTCGTCTTTCCAGTCAGTTTTTTGAAGTTGACTAATTTTTAGTCTTTTCAGTAAATCACGATTCTGCCTTTCTACCTCACCATTCATTTGTGGCCAGTAGGGAATTGTGTGCTCCAGATGTATATCATATTCTAGACAAAATGCATCAAATTCTCTGCAGTCTTTGAGCTGCTTTGCATTATCTGCAGTTATAGACCAAGGTGTTCCTAGTCTAGAAAAGATCTCTCTCAATACCTTAATGGTTTCGCTGGCTGTGATGCTTGTCATCACTTTGATTTCTTTGTATCTACTGAAATAATCGACAATCACGAATAGGTAGTGTTTGCTAGACAATGGTCCCAAATAGTCGATTGCTACTTCAGTCCACGCTTTTGTTGGTAATGAACGTCTCTTCATTGGGTGTGGTAAATTTGGAGCTGATACTAAAGTGCATCCCTTCCAACACTTGACAAAATTTTCGGCGTCTCGGTCAATTTTAGGCCACCATACTTTGATGCGCAGTCGAGCTTTCATTGACACAATTCCTGGGTGCCCTTCATGTGCTGCTTCCAAAACTCTGGATCGCAATGCCTCTGGGATAACAATTTTGTGTCCGCGAAGTAGAATTTTATCTTCAAAACAGAGCTCTGACTCAAAAATCCTGTAGCTGTTAACATCCTGAATCCAATGGTTGTTGTATAGACCTTCTCTGACTAAATTCATTTCTTTATCGGTTTTACTAGCTTGCTTGATTTCGGCTAGCGATAAAGCTGTTGGGCATGAGCTTCCTACAATAAGATTAACGTAATTAGTCATTTCGAACGGTACTGTATTTGCATTCAAATACAGCCTAGACAACGGATCTGCAATATTGGTTTTTCCAGGTTTGTATTTTATTCTGAAATTATATGATTGCAGTCTCAGGACCCATCTTTCGATTCTTGCGCATGGTTTTGATTTCCGTCCAAAAATTACCTCAAGTGGCTTATGATCGCTGATCAAGTCGAACGAATCTTTACCTCGTAAGTATATATCGAAATGTTCGACCGCCCACACCAGTGCGAGTGCCTCTTTTTCGGTCTGACAGTATCTTTTTTCACAATCTGTAAGGCTCTTACTTCCGTAAGCAATAGCACGCGGCCCGTTGTTGTCAATTTGAATGAGAATAGCTCCGAGTCCCACTGGACTCGCATCGGCGATGACTTGAGTTTTGTCTTCGGGATTGTAATATCCAAGTGTCCGAATATTTGTCAACTCATCTTTCAGCTGCTGAAAAGCCTGCTGCTTGTCAGTGGTCCAGTGTTGTTTTATACTTGCTGATTTTCCAAATTTTAGTTTTAGTAGTTGACGCAACGGATCAGTAAGTGTTGAAAATTTTGGTATCCACTTGCCCAGGTATGTCGCTAATCCAATAAAACTTTGAAGCTCTTCGATTGTCGACGGCGATCTAAAACTGGCTATCGCAGTAGTGTACTTGTCCATTGGTTTTATACCCTTTGATGACAGTTCATGTCCTAAAAACTGCACCTGTGTAACTCCATAAATGCATTTAGCTTTGTTCAAAGGTATNAGAGATTGCGAAGTGGGCTAGGTTCACCGCTCCGCAGTATGTTGAGTGCGAGCAGGACGAGCAGGTATTGGCGACGTCTTTTGACCGATAGCCAACCAAGGGCCAAGCGATAAGGTGTCACGTGTTCACGAGCTGGTATGGAGGCAAAAATAAAGCGAACACACGCATTTTGAAGACGCTGCAATTTGAGATCGGACGTGGCCGATATGTCATTGTAGACAGCGGCCGCGTAGTCAAGATGAGGCAAGACCAGGGCCACTGCGAGCCTCGCTCTTAGCTGACGATTCAGCGCGTGCCTGTAAAAGCGCAATGAGTACAGAGCAAAGTGGCATTTTGACCTGAGTGAGTTAATATGGCTCGTCCATAGCAGCGTGGGGCTGATAGTGACGCCGAGGCATTTGACGCTTGATGAGTACGCAATGCCTGTACCATTCAGCGTGATCTTGGGCAAAGCAGCTTTGTCAATGGAAGAGACATAAGCTAGACTACCGAGAATCATGACCGTGGTTTTAGTCGGGTTCAGGTGGAGCTTGTTCTCGGCAGCCCAAGCTGCGACGGCGTTGGCGTCTGAGTTCAAATCGGCTATGAGCTCGTGAATCTTGGATGGAAAGTGGTGCTGAAAAATGGCCGTGTCGTCGGCATAGATGATATGCTTAGAGTGGCGTAGTACAGTATGGAGGTCATTTATAAACACGGCAAACAGCAGCGGCCCAAGACTGCTTCCTTGCGGTATACCAGAGGTGGTGAACAGTGGCTCGGAAAGAGCGCCATTCTCGCTCTTGACCGACATACTACGATTGCTCAGGTAGCTCGAAAACCATTCCACGGCGAGTGCGTCGCAGCCAAGGCGGCGAAGCTTCGAGATGAGCAAGCCATGGTCTATCGAGTCGAACGCCTTGGAAAAGTCGAAAGACACTAAAGCGGTGATCTTACGCTTGTCCACAGCCATTCGAACCGACTCAGTGAGGTCGAGGAGAGCTGTCTGCGTGGAGTGGCCCGGCCGAAAGCCATGCTGCTGTGGATCGAGCAAATTGTGTCGAGAGAGATGGGTAGAGAGCTGGGCGTGAGCGAGTCGCTCCACGATTTTTGAGAGCTCTGTCAAGAGCGATATAGGCCGCGTATCAGACGGGGACGATGGCGTGGAGCACTTGGAGAGAGCAACGACCGATGAAAACTTCCAGGCAGATGGAAAGGTGCCTGTCTCAAATGAGCTATTGGCCAGATTGGCAATGTGCTCCGCCAGGGTGGGAGAGGCGAGCTTGAGAACCGTCAGGGGTATGCCATCGGGTCCAGTGCTAGAGGAAGTGCACTTTGCCATAGCCGACAAAACGTCTGCCGCAGTGACACGCTCAAATGAGAAGCATGGTGTAGTGCGAGGCAATGGTACACTTAGCAGGTTTTTAACGATCTCGCTCGTGAGTGGAGGTGAAGCAGATGAGACACGCGCAAAGTGTTGACAAAGAGTCTCTGGTGTGAAGTATGTGAGCGGCGATGGGCTTCTCTTGGCAGTGACGCCAATTCTTTTGAGCACAGACCAATATCTGTTAGGCGATGCAGCTGAGGCTAGCTCATGTGAGATGTAGTCGTTTTTGGCAGTGTCGAGACGATTTTTGAGGATGCGCCGATGAAGTCTGTAGGCCGTCAGAGCTTCAGTAGTACGACGCCTTTTGTATATGCGATACGCTCGATCGCGAGCATGCATGAGAGAGCGAAGCTCAGCAGTAATCCATGGCTTAGCTTTGGGTTTAAGCACAGAGATTCTCTGAGGCGCGTGTGAATCGAGAACTGATAATATGCTGGATGAAATGATTGATTGGATGTGGTCGATATGCGATGCGTTGAGGGATGTAAGGTCTGCTCCTGCCATGCCATCTCGAAGCTTGGCCTGTAAATCGGAGTTGAAAGAAGTATGATCAATGTGTGCTATTTTGCGGAGTAAAAGGGTTTTGGGCTGAATAATTGGAGGTGTGATGTTGAGAGCAAATGAGATGAAGTGATGACCGGCAGCGAAAGGTGTATCTGAGATAGTGAAGTTATTGATAGAGGTGAGGTCGTCTGTAATTATAAGGTCCAAGCAAGATATGTGGTGAGATCCATCTGTGTAAGAAACTTGATGTGTTGGGCTATTGCTGACGAGATGTAAATTATAGGCTCCGATCAGATTACGCATGTAACGTGCATGACGATTGCGATATTTACTCATATCGACGTTGAAATCACCGAGAATAAGTACATTTTTGAACTGGTGCAGAATCTCAGATATAGGGTCAAAAAATGTGAATGGATAAGCTGCTTTTGGGCGTCGATAGACAACGGCAACGAGCAGCTTGATCGATTGGTGCGTGACAGAGTAAACAGCATATTCAGGTCTATTGAGATAGCGTTGATCAGAGGTAAAAATGACAGATACTTTAAAACAAGAGCTGGCGTAGAGGCCAACGCCTCCACCCTTGCGTTTGAGTCTGTCATGTCGATAAAAATTGAAACCGGGTAGTGAAAGTGGATTGGTGTTGTGTGTAGGCTTTAAAAATGTCTCAGTTATGGCTATTAAATGGAAATTATTAATGCAAGTGGCGTATTCAAGAAGGGAAAAATTTGTAGATAATCTATTGATATTTATGAGACCAACCTTTAATTTTGAAAAAGATGAAATTGGAGCATTTTTGGGCAGACCAACAGTTGGTCACAAACTGTTAGATGGGGCTGAGTCTGGAGTCACGCTGGGACGAGATACCAATGAAGCGAGGTCTTCATCACAGGTGATACGTATTGGGGCTGAATCGCGCGCACGCCGTATGTAAATGCATAAATTGCGCACGAACGGGCGCGGATAGCCATGAGTCTCAGCAGCCGCTGCACACCTACGATACAGGCGGTGACGGTCGGGTGGTAAGATGACGTTAGCTCTGAGATGATTCGAGCGCCCGTCGTCTGCGATACCAAAAATGGTGCGCATGGATAATCGCTGAAATTTCGGGGTGGCAGCGAGAAAGGTCTCGCGGGCGTTCGCTGATGAAAAGCGAATGACTATGGTCTTCAACTCGAGATCGAGCGCTGCATTGCCAGCACTCGGTGCAGTGACAGGCATACGGCGACGCGGAGCCCACTCGCGTACTGATAGTATGTGCGGAAGCAACCTATCCAGCTCCAAGGCAGAGACGATGCGCTCGGGTGTCGCATTGCTGGTCACGTCCACAGAGAGGGGAATGCCCGACACGCGAACCTCGCAGGTGTCGTGATCCGCCACAGGTGCAACGGCGGCGGCACGCGACTGGACGCAAGCATGCCCAATCTCCGCTCGCATAGCCGCAAAAGCGCGATCATTGTCTGACCTGATAGCAACGATCTCAGCAGTGACTCGCTCGTCGAGGCCGGCAATGCAGTTTGTGTTGTGCTCGATGGATGCGGTGTGCTGATGTTGTGTGCGTGAAAGCTCAAGCAGACCGGCCTCGATGGCGGTGAGACGGCCATCCATTCTGGTCTCAAGGCGGTCGAATCGAGAGAGCAGAGTCTCAACCCATGGGGGAGTCGCGCCGTCGTCGGACATCTCGCTCGGAGGTTCGGGCAGACACGGACTGACGGGGGGAACGCTCTCGGATAGTTGAAGGTTGGACCTCTTGACGCAAAATGCAGTCGGAGGTGAATCACGCGGGCGTTTAAGCGAGAGAGATTCGAGTGAGGCCGAACGCTCAGTAGAGCAGGTGAAATGAGATGGCGATGAAGCGCGTGAAACTGGAGCAGACGAATGTGATATTGGTGATGATCGATTCTCGGGCGCCGACCCCTTCTTACACTGTGAGCAGAGAGTGCCCGGTTTTACACGTAGTGTGTATTTATGTATTAAACTATCACAGCCGGTACAGCTCACACAAGCCCCCCCACTCGCGTCAACGTCACTTTCACTTTGACAATCTTCGCACAATGTGTTGTTGACCATTACAAGCAGCGCCGAGCAAAATCTTGCCGATGTAGATAGCGTAGTGGGAGATGCGCCGAGCGACGTCGTTTGGAGGTGAAAATTCTGCGCAGATCATGAGATAGGCGGCCGATCGAAGAAAATTTCCTAACCTCGTATTGGTGAAAGCAGGAGTCTTTTATCACAAAAAAGAGCGTATGCAAGGGCGATGCGGCAGTGAGAGTGCGGCAGCGGCCTTGCAAAAAATAGCGAGCAAGATTGAACTGAAAAAATAACTGAAAAATAAGAGAGAGAGAGAGAGAGAGAGAATAAAAACCGAATTATGCAATTTTTTATAGTAACAAAGAAACAAAGATAATCGACACTCGCATTTGATTCCATTCTCTAATTTCGATTGAGACATGGAGCGAGGGAGAGAGAGAGAGACAAAGAGAACGAGAGAGAGTGAGAGAGAATAAAACCTGACATTTTTATTTTTTTGATTAAAACAAAAAGATGATGATGGAAAGAGCCAAAAAGAAATGTTTAAAAAATTACTTACATGTGGTAGCCATGCCGCGACGTCGATTGATGACCATTGCAATATAAATATATGCCCTTATTTTCCTGTTTCTGATATAATAATCAGTGAGAGAAGAGTCGTATAAATAACGACGCGTCGATACTAATCGTGCAACATGAATTGAAAAATGGTCCATTGTGCTGGCTCCGGAGTAACGATGGAGTTGGAGGTTTGCGACGAAGTGCCGCTCAGAGTCAATCGGTGAAGCGACGCGCGAGCAACGCGGCCGCCGCGATCAGTAGAGAGCAAGCGTTTCCGCAGAATTTCCCGTGTCTCGGCCAATCATGAGGCGGGCAGTGCGATTTGATTGGTCGAGAATTCAATGAACGACGATTATGCGAACTCGACGATCTATGCGAATCTTTGCGAAAAGTCAACGTCTGGCCGAGCTGCTATGTTATCCCGTGACAATTAACTGCAGACTCGACGGTGAAATTTTGATCGCGCAACATCGCTGAATATTTTTTTTTTTTTTTTTCGCAACTTCTTTATTATGGCGGATGAATTTGTAGTTCCTCGAGAACCTTTCACGCCGTCCGACAATAATTTAGGCGCTCTGAGAGGTTTCATGGAGATGGGCCTCGACAATTTCGCGATCGCTGAACGTCTCCAGTGTTCCGTTCAAACAGTGCGCAAGTGGAGACGACGTCTAACATTGGGAGTTCTAATGGAAGATGCACGTAGGCATAATGTTGGACGAAATAAACTTTCGGATCAACAAGTTGCCGAAGTGGTTGAAACTTTGAGGACGAATCCCTTTTCGTCAGTCAAGTCTTACCATGAAAATGCTAACATGAATTGCTGCTATCGAACTGCTTTGAATAGCATAAAATCTAGGACTGACATTCGTTTTCGTCGACCAGCAAAAGTGCCTGAACTCCGGGCGATTGATTATTTTCGACGTCTCCAATATGGGCAAGAAAATGTCGGTCGCATGGCGGAGCAGTGGAACCGGACAGTCTTTATGGATGAAAAGACATTTTCTTCCACCAAAGATGGTACGAATAGTATAATACTGCCCTAGGCTGGTATGCTATTTTACATGACCGATGGCCCGAAAGCAATATTCCGTTTAGAGCAGCGGCAGGAAAATGCATTCGGGGCGCTGGTATGTAAATATATTTTTTTGCTCGAGTCTGTCTTTTCGCTCAAAATTGAAGTATTCACTTTCTGAAAACAATTAAATCGTATATATTAATTATGAAGCAAAAATACAGATGTGAGCAAAAATATCGAGACGGTGATTGATAGAGAGTCCCAATTCTGATGTTTTCCAATAAAATTCATTTTCTAGGCCGACTTGGGGTTTGGCGCCCGATAGGTGCTCGATTAGAAGCCGACTACGTGAAAGAAACGTGTGCGAGTGGTCGGCACTCCATTGCATTTTTTGGCTTCATGACAGGAATAGCTGGAGGATCGGGGCTTTACGAAATTGATAGAAAGCTGACATCTCGTGATTATATATCGATCTTAGATACGTTCTTCTTACCAGCTATCAACGAGCTCTTTACCGACGATGACGAAGTGTTTTTCGTCGAGGACAACAGTCCAATTCATACCGCAGGAATCGTCAGGGAATGGTTCGATGATCAGCCGTTTTTGACTCGTTTGAATCACTGTCCGAGATCCCCAGACCTCAACGCAATCGAGCTTTTATGGAGTCAATTAACGAGAGATTGGCTACCAACGGATCTTAGGACAGCTGATAATATGCGTGCCAAACTGAACCAGTCGTGGAGCGAACTCATAATCGACGTGGACAATTTTCAAACTCTAGCCACGTCGATGACGAGAAGATTACAAGCAGTAATCCACAGTAACGTTGGACACACAAAATATTAGAATACCAAGCCATGTGTCAAATATGTTAATAAAAAGTTAATTCCAAGTCAAATTATATGATCGTGCTTCAAACTTCCCTCGTTCCTTTCTTTCCATTATTTCCTGCACCACGGCGCGACTCCGTTTTCGCGGTAAATATTTGTCTGAAAAATCGGCTGCTAGCGGAGCGCAGAGCAGCTTCCGCCATAACCTGCTTCTTCAGTAAATAAACAATCTTTGAACAGAGAGAACTTCAACTCGTCGTGTGCTGAAATTTCTATTCTCTTAATACTCCTCCATATTTACCTAATGTTGTTGAAAACCTATTAACGAGAAAAACTTTGGGCGAGAATGCCAGACAACATCTTGGACATCGTTATGATCTTAATAATGTGTATGGAATTAGTCAAGCAATTGTTGTTAATAGATATGAATCTTATTTTGATAAATGACCAACATTATTTTACTGAATAGGAAATTTTTTTTGATTATGATAAGTATTTCATTTTCCAGTGCGTTAAAACAAATAAGAAATAAAAGACCATTCATTATTTCTGGATCTACTTGGGTAGGTCATGGATCTTAAGCAGAGCATTGGACTGGCGATATTCATTCTTCATGGTAAATATCTAATTTTTAACATAAAAAAAAGATCTCATCACTCAACAATTTCTTTTATTGATTTTTAAATTTCAGGCATGATTTGATAATGAGTATTCCAGAAATATTAGCCTGCAGCTTGTTTCGAATACCAATGGTTGCAGAAGATATCTGTGGTTTTGATGGTAATGTTACTGAAGCTCTTTTTAACCGATGGATGCAGTTAGGAGCATTTTACCCTTTCTCTTGCAACCACAATTCAGATGACACAACTGTAAATAATCTATTGTTGCAGTAATTGAGAAATCGATCAACAGTTGTAATTGGTATGTTCAAATTGACCAATTGTATGTAAAATTATACACCAAGTATTTGTCGCTTGCTGGAATTAGTCGCTCATAAGTTTGCACAAACAATGAAAATGAACAATGAAATTTCAGTTAAATATTGATATTGAGATATAAATATGTGATTTTCAAGTTTTGACTGTAATGCGTTACCTCGCATGCGTAGATTACATTTATATGCTATCGGTACAGATTTTGATTGGTTAGACCACCTTATTTTATCTCTTGAAAAGTTGAAATTATTTTTATTTCATGCTTATGTTTGTTTTTTCTTTTTCAAATCACAATTGTCATTAACTTTTTTAACAAATATAACATGTCATTATATGTGTATGAATTTATTATACTTGATTTGTAATAAAATAAATCAAGTGTACTGATTATAATGATAAATGTATTACTAAAAAAACTTGCAACTTAATAAGTGTATTTTAGGTGATAGTGATACATTAAGTATAAATGATGATAATTTATACGGTTGCTACAAATTTTATATTATTTCAGAAAATTTGACAATCACTTATGCAGATGCAATCTTCATGGGTGTTCAAGCTGGGAGAACATTTATTACATACTAATGCAAGAATTGTCAGGTGGGTTGCATTGTTTATAATTTCTGTATGTAGATTATTATGTAATTCTATAGGGTCAGTTTCTTTTAATAAATTTATTCATGAAATTTTTATGATTACAGGGACTCATGGCTGACATTTTGTGCAATTTCAGCAAAGAAAATGGAGTTATACCTGTGAATAAAAATATGATGTCATTATCATTTGTAATCTGTTCATCAAGCTTTGTCCCATGAACCAACTGGTTGATTGAGATATTTCTAATGAAGCCCCAGAGGAGGCTCCTGATCCTGCAATTGATGCAATCGACGATCATCAATTACAGCAGTAGACTTGATGCGTCTGCATCGTTCGCATGCAAACTGTTGAACAACGAGTGACCAAGATTCTCACACTCAGTCTTTACAAACAATCAGAAATATTGTTAGAGGTATGGTTTTTTAATTTATTTACACATATTTGCAAAATTTTGTGACAAATGCCAATGCTTTGTTGTTGTTGTTTTTTTTTTCTTTTAGTATACGCTAGAAATTTTGGAGATGATGGTCATGTCAAGTGGCTAGACTTTTACTTTACTTGTCTTTAACAAGATTTCCCATGTGCTGTAAACTTCTTTTATTAACAATTAGAGTAAGTATAAACTGTTTGGAATTCATGCGATCAAGTAAAAATTAGTAGTAACATAGCAAATTCATCAACAGGAAAATTCATCTTGGCCTGGATGAAATCATCATATGGCTTGATTTTTATGCATTTATTTTGATGCAAATAGACTGGCCTCAAGAATAGTGCCATGATATCATTATTGCACGATAGAGATTTCGAATGAAAGGTCATTTCATTATGTAGCATGTAGTTACAATAAAGTCGTGCGCGCGAGGCAGCGGCGCGAGGGCTGGCACGAGAGTCAGTCTAGCGAAAGCAGTCGAGCCGAAGCCCAAGCCACGAGTAGTCAGTAAAAGTGCATCATTCGTTTCATTAATTGTTTACCCTTTATTACCCCGAAGCTTGGATGCTACAATTGGCGACGAGGTGAATCATTTGAAACTTCAAGAAACAATAGAAAAGTATAGGTAAGGGAATTATGCTAAACTGAGGAAAACTGAGTGGTGTCTGGCACCACATAACCTCAAACAGCAAAACCAGAGAGCATGGGTAGTTGAGTAATACCGCGAGATTAATGGATGATGAATGGGCAGATGAAAGTGAGCATTGCTCAATTTATCATCAGTGCCTAAATAAATAAATAAATAAAAAAAAAAAAAAAGGAAAAAAAAGCGCATTAAATTGCAAGTCATCACATGGAAATAGCGAAACGTCTGAATAGTACTATGGGTAAACTGTTTATCGACAGTAGGTACCACTAACTACAGGCAGTTCGGCAAATGAACGGTGCCTAGAGAAAAAATTACAGGCAGTTCAGCAAATGAACGGTGCCTAGGAAAAAAAAACTACAGGCAGTTCGGTAAACGAACGGTGCCTAGAGAAAAAAAAAACAGAAAAAAATTAAAATCAATTTTGAACTGTTATGTACAGGAATGGCTCAAATTCCCTCACTGGAAGCGTTTGACTGCGATGGAGATATTGCGTCGGTGGGTTTACGCTGGGAAAAATGGAAACGAGCACTTGGAATGTACCTTGTCGCAGCAAACATTGTGGATCCCGAGAGACAAAGAGCAACGTTGCTACATATGGGTGGTCTATCGCTGCAAGAGATTTTCTACAACACACCAGGAGCTGAAGTGACTGGTGCTGAGCTTTACAAAACAGCGCTTGAAAAGCTGGATGAATACTTCACTCCAAAGCAGAGTAAAGTGTATGAGAGACATTTGTTTAAATCTATAAAGCAAGAAACGGACGAGAAATTTAAAAAATTTGTTGTGAGACTGCGTCACCAAGCAGCTAAGTGTAAGTTCAACAAAATTGAAGATGATCTGATAGATCAAATTGTGGAAAAATGTGCGTCAAACGATTTGAGAAAAAAGATTTTAACAATGGGAGATGACTTGACACTTTAAAAAATTATAGCAGAAGCTAACGCATGGGAAGCTGTTCAGAGGCAGCTCATGAATTATGATCCAAATAAACTGTCATAAACAGCGGTCTTGGTAAACCGAATTGAAACTAAAGATAAAAGAACAAATTTAAAAACATGTACTCGTTGTGGAAGTTTAAAGCATCAAAGCGACTATGAAATGTGTGCTGCTAGAGATAAAAAGTGTTTGAAGTGTGGATTTTTAGGGCATTTTCGTTCACAATGCCGAACCAAAGCAACAAAAAGGAAATCTGATGTACCATCCTACAATGATAAAAGAAAACAATTTAAAACTAAGGATCAAGAAAGTGTAGACTATATATTCAATATAAATGACGATGATGAAGTCATAATCTGTAACATTGGAGGTGTAAACACCGAAATGATAATTGACTCAGGAAGCAAATGCATTATTTTTAGCGATACAGCGTGGGAAAATCTTAAACAAAACAAAGTTAAAGTATTGTGTCAAACAAAAACTCCAGATAGGAAATTCATGGCATATGCAGGCCAGAAAGCACTGACTATACTTGGCTCATTTGAAGCAATCATTGAAGTTAACAATGTATCGAGTAAAGCGACATTCTACGTAGCAAAAGATGGACCAAGAAATCTATTGGGTAAGGTGACAGCAAAGAATATGGGAGTACTCCGTGTAGGGTTGAATGCAACTGCCAACGACAGAGTAGCAACACCTGTAAATGAAATCAAGGAATATGATGGAAAAGTCTTCCCAAAAATAAAAGGTGTCAAACTTATTATACCTATCGACTCATCAATAAAGCCTATAAATCAGTCATATCGCAGAATACCCATACCTTTAGAAAAAAAGTGAATGAAAAAAATCAAAGAGTTGAAAGAAGCTGACATAATTGAAGCTTTAGACAAACCATCCGATTGGGTTTCGCCGATGGTACCAGTTCANCTCATTGCGCTTTTACAGGCACGCGCTGAATCGTCAGCTAAGAGCGAGGCTCGCAGTGGCCCTGGTCTTGCCTCATCTTGACTACGCGGCCGCTGTCTACAATGACATATCGGCCACGTCCGATCTCAAATTGCAGCGTCTTCAAAATGCGTGTGTTCGCTTTGTTTTTGCCTCCATACCAGCTCGTGAACACGTGACACCTTATCGCTTGGCCCTTGGTTGGCTATCGGTCAAAAGACGTCGCCAATACCTGCTCGTCCTGCTCGCACTCAACATACTGCGGAGCGGTGAACCTAGCCCACTTCGCAATCTCTTCAAGCTCTCCTCTGATCGTCAGGTTCGCCATTCATCGCGTAGGCAGGCACCGCTGCTATCTTACAAGACCCCTCGCACATCATCGCTTCATAACTCATTTTTCATCACAGCCTCACGAATTATCAATTCACTCCCATTTCGAATCAACCTCACCAACACATCGATTGATTATCGGGCGCTTCTCTACAATCACTTGTATTGTCTCGACAAGGCGGACTGGATTACTCGCTGCCACTTCGAGAACATTGCCCCGATTCCACCTCCGCTAGTGAACGAGCTAGTTCTTTGGCCATAGTGAGAGAGTGCTTTGTACGACCATCGTGCAATCACTGTTCTTCACTGTTATTTGCTATCGCATTTTGTATATTCACAGCTTATGTAACTGCTATCATACTATACTCTGCTCATTGCTGTATTTTTTAATTGTAAATGTTTTTAAAACATTGATATATGTATTCTACGATCTACCTGGGCCTCATGGGGTACTACCCCGCGGTCCAAATAAATTTAAACTTCAAACTCAAACTCAAACTCTCTCTCTCTCTCTCTCTCTTTCTCTCTCTCTCTCTCTCTCTCTCTCTCTCTCTCTCTCTATGTCTCAATCGAAATTCGAAAATGGAATCAAATTCGATTGCGATTATATTTGTTTCTTTGTTTCGATCAAAAATGGCGAAATTCTATAGGGCGATTCTATAGGGCGATTCTATAGGCGATTATTATGTAATTCTATAGGGTCAGTTTCTTTTAATAAATTTATTCATGAAATTTTTATGATTACAGGGACTCATGGCTGACATTTTGTGCAATTTCAGCAAAGAAAATGGAGTTATACCTGTGAATAAAAATATGATGTCATTATCATTTGTAATCTGTTCATCAAGCTTTGTCCCATGAATCAACTGGTTGATTGAGATATTTCTAATGAAGCCCCAGAGGAGGCTCCTGATCCTGCAATTGATGCAATCGACGATCATCAATTACAGCAGTAGACTTGATGCGTCTGCATCGTTCGCATGCAAACTGTTGAACAACGAGTGACCAAGATTCTCACACTCAGTCTTTACAAACAATCAGAAATATTGTTAGAGGTATGGTTTTTTAATTTATTTACACTGTGACGGGATATGCGACTCTCGCCACACGTCGAACGTACACACTCACGTATCGGCTCGAACACGCGTAACAGACACACACAAACACACACATCTACACAAACACAGACATACACGAAGAGGCAAGACGAGACAGCGGCAACACAGCAACGACAGCGGCAACGCAGGCAAGAAACACGCGTATCGGGGAACGAGAAGGAGAGATCTAACGATCAACAAAGCTCGATCGATACCGAAAAGTTAGAGCTTACCGACAGCAACTTGCAACGCGTGCGCGTGAGATGAAAGGCAAAAGCGGAAATACGAGCGAGAGACACTCTCGTTTTTGCTCGCGACAAGTGAAAGTCCGCGAGTGAAATAACCAAGTGCCCGGTGTGCAAAATCGAAATTGTCGCTGAGACATCGGCGGACGACCTCGAAAAGTCTTCTCGAGAAGCCGCCATCAACGCACCCGAGGACACCCACAGTCGAAATCGATAATTTGAGATCTTGTCGGAGTGACCCAGGCTCGAAGGATCATCCGACAGATCGTGACTGGAGTAACTACTCCGAAGTGCCGCCTGCCACCATTGCCACGTCGACTCCAATCCACAACGAGAGGACCCACGGATCCGACGACACTGAAGAGGCCGGCCGGCGATAAATATAAGTACACACACCCACACCTACACACACACTATCGAGCTGTCGCGTCGCGTATTTCGAAGATTAATTATTATTACTTATTATCACTCAGTGGAACTCGCGCCCTGGGATAGAAAATTGAGTCTGCATGCTTCTCATGCAGTGGCGCCCTGGGCAACATTGTACTTAATTGATTATCAAATCTACAATACATTTCTTCCTATTATTTAACTATTACATGATTGTGTCATCATTATTTATTTCGACCCTCCACCAAAATCCCTCACAACACATATTCGCAAAATTTTGTGACAAATGCCAATGCTTTGTTGTTGTTGTTGTTTTTTTTTTCTTTTAGTATACGCTAGAAATTTTGGAGATGATGGTCATGTCAAGTGGCGAGACTTTTACTTTACTTGTCTTTAACAAGATTTCCCATGTGCTGTAAACTTCTTTTATTAACAATTAGAGTAAGTATAAACTGTTTGGAATTCATGCGATCAAGTAAAAATTAGTAGTAACATAGCAAATTCATCAACAGGAAAATTCATCTTGGCCTGGATGAAATCATCATATGGCTTGATTTTTATGCATTTATTTTGATGCAAATAGACTGGCCTCAAGAATAGTGCCATTATATCATTATTGCACGATAGAGATTTCGAATGAAAGGTCATTTCATTATTCAGCTTTTCAGGTTTATCTTATCAATGTAGTAGATATTTTGCAAGAATTTACATATTTATGGACAGAGCATGAAGAAAATGCACACTTAAATGTTGGTGGAGGTATTGAGAGCGTATAGAGTAGGTTTATTATTATTTATTATTTGGTATACTTTGAGCAACAAATCAGAATATGTTTTTTCTAAAATAAAGATGATAAAGGTTCATCAAACATAAATTTTGTAACATAAACTTTTTGTTACATAAATAGTAATGAACTGAAAATATTATTCATCTTTCACCCTCTATTTATAGGCTTTGACATTTTCATAATCATAATAATAATAAGTAACAGTAATTGTATTATAAATGTTTCATACTCCAAAATTGTATAAAATACCTGATTAGATATATATTTATAATAAGCTTTTATGTATTATCAAGATTACACTGATGAATAACAACGGTACGTCACAAACAAACCAATGTTCAATAATTAATAACTTTTCCTTCCTATTGAAATTGTTGCTTATCGCTTTATTTTACCATCTAATCTTTATAACACTAATCCTACCAAATACTTTTGTTTTTTTCATTTTTATGTTATTTGTTTTTGTTAATATTCTTTGCAACAAAAAATTAAATCTGGAAACAAAATTAGTAGTGGTTCATTCAGTAATTAAAGTTGCACAAATTATAAATGTAACAAAAAAAATACACGCACAAAGTTATCTTGAAATAACAATTTTTATTAAAATGAGTAAACATTCCATTATATAAAATTAAGATTTTTTTTATGATTTTAATGCAGCAAACCTGAAAAAAATTTACGCACTAAATTAATCTTTCTTACCGACAGATCTCGATATTTCACTAGTTTTTTGTAACCGCGCATCACAACTTGCGCAGGCAACCTCATTACGCTATATTTGCGTTTTTTTTTTGGGAAACGAATCGTTTTACACATAGTGTACATGAAAAAATAGTCCTGACTACGGGAAGTTAAGCTCCGATAACGATAGTAGCCTTCAGAATCAACATGGACGTCTATTTTTTATTTTTACGTAGTAAAATAATCGTCACCTTTCAAATTAATGTCGTAGAAATAAAGCGGTAATATAGGCGATGCCAATGTCAATTAAATAAAAATTTACGGTGCATGGAAGTTAATAAACACACACTTCCATTACCTAGTCAACGTTTCGCCGAACATCTTGGTCAGCTTCTTCAGGACTGATGTGCTGACTATTACAGCTCGTGTACATAAGTAGTTCTTTATAAATATATCAAGAATAAATAACAAAAACCGCTGCCAATTTATTGTCAAGGAGCTTCCTCCAAAGATGGTTTTTAGTTACTGTTAAAAATTTTAAAAATTAAATTTTTTTTTCTGCCTTGAAATTGAGTAAGAGCAAAGATTACTTTTAGGAATTGAGAAAACGGCTTGTTTCTTGATTTTGTTATGGTCTTAGGACCGTAAAATAATTGTTAGAAAATTTTTTTTTTAACTTGAAAAAAAAAATAAAAAAAAATGAAAAAAGAAAGAAAAAAAGTGTGTAAAATACTTTATTAATTTGTCAAAGAGAAATTCAGCCAGGTATTCTTGAGAGTTTAAGCAATTCGGAAATACAACAACAAAAAAATTGATTTTTAGACCGAGCTTGATGAGAACCTCCCCTTAATCGAGAAAATTTTATACATTCGACAATAAATGTAATTTAATTCAACACGATTCACCGTACCGTTTTCCTGATAATGCTTTACACATGTTACACACACAAACACACACATATTTTTTGAATCATCGAAAGTGAGCTTCTTGATAGATGTATGGAAAATTATCATTGTTGTTAAAAAATATCCTTTCAAGCTCTCTTGCCGCATAATACATAGACGTCCGATACTAGAGGCTATGAACTAATTTAACAGCCCGGCTTCTCGACTTTTTTCCATGTATTATATATATAAAGCATACAACAATTTCAGGAAAATCCGTGAACCTCATCTGCAGATTTATTTTATAAAATCTGAATTTGACCCACGTATGATTAAATCTCATGAAATTTTAATTTTTTTTCTATCGAAAACCAAAATTTTTTTTTTGGAGCTAACTTCTTTAGATTTTTTTCAGAGACTTACAAGTGATTCAGAAACAAAAAAGGAGTGCTCATCGAATGCAAGTGAGGGCCTTCGAAGATTTAAAAAAGTAAATGTTAAAGCTGAAGCTGATGAAACATATTTTTAAGACAATATAAGCTCCTAAATTTGGTGAAAATATTAATTTTTCGTCATTGAAAGCAAAACTATTGACGTGCAATGCAAAAATTTGATGAAAATGCAATCAAAATAAACAGCGGGCGAGAACAAAGCTCATGTTTATATCATGCATAACTTTTTTAAAAAAAACACGCCTTCCACAAATAGATATACCACTTAACTCTACCATTCAATAACTATTTTTTCCCATAATTTGATGATAATTTGTAGTGGGGCCTTTTGGGATGATAAGATTTTATAAAAAAATCGTTAAAATACGAAAAATCGAGTTGAATTTTGAGCGTAGAAGGCTCGGATACCATTCAGTAATATTTTTCTCAAAAGTACAGTTTCTAAACATTGTTTATTAATGATTTAGATAAAAAGTTGAAAATTTAATTTAAATATTACCAGGAATGGCAATTTTTAAGTTTCTGAGCGTGAAATAAGTTTTGAACTCATTTGATTAATAATAATTATCATTAAATAGTAAAGTAATGTTCAGATATTGTTTGTATTTTACATAAATAATTTCATCATCTTAGGTATCATCTTAGGTTTTTGGATCATTGAAATTTAGAGAACTTACATTATGGAATGGAACTGCTTTTTTGCCTTACCTGATAACTATAAGCGAGAGTTTATACTATATTTTATGGGATCATATTATTTCAGATGCATTTTCAAGTTTAGTGAAACAATGTGAGGGAGTGTGAAAGTAAATCCGTTATAAGTATGTGGCATTTCACGTCAACTCTCCCAGTGCCGCGCGGCGCGGCAGAATTAAGCCAAATCACTAAATTTGTGAATCGCTGTAAAAGTACTAAAATGCACCTATAGAAAAAAACGAACCCATGATTTCGATGGGAAGTCGTCTCGTCTTTCCGATGGTGAGGTTAGATTTTCCGAGATTTACCGCTTTACCCAGGAAAATCTCTGGGAAAACTTTGAAGTAGATTATCTCAAAAACTTCATTTTTAAGATTTTTTTAAATAGTCTAGATCGAAAGATCAAGAAATTTTCCATCGATAGAGACCTTTGCGAGAGAGGCATTTTTTGATTTTAGCGAGATATAGCGAGAGAAAGAAGAAAAAACGTGGTTTTTTGTTAGATTGGTGATGTCCGACCGCCCGCGCGCGCGCGAGAAAACCACGTTTTTTCTTCTTTCTCTCGCTATATCTCGCTAAAATCAAAAAACGCCTCTCTGGAAAAGGTCTATATCGATGGAAAATTTCCTGATCTTTCGATCTAGACTATTTTAAAAAATCTTAAAAATCAAGTTTTTGACTTCAAAATTTTCCCAGCGATTTTCCCGGGTAAAGCGGAAAATTTCGGAAAATCTGACCTCGCCATCGGAAAGCTGAGGCGATTTCCCGAATCATCGAAATCATGGGTTCGTTTTTTCTCTAGGTGCATTTTAGTACTTTTACAGCGATTCACAAATTTAGTGATTTGACTTAATTCTAACGCACCGCGCGGCACTGGGAGAGATGACGTGAAATTCCACGTATATTCTCATAACAAATTAGGGGAGAACCAGGTATTTCGTCATGAAGATGAATTGGCCAAACGATCATAAAAAATTCTAAATTTATTGAATTTTCGCAATATTGGGGTATATTAAAATAGCCGTATCTTCGTGTAAAATACATGTAGGAACAATTTTAGTTACACATTTTTAGAAGTCTAGCGAAAATCTACAAATCAGTAGGCTTATAATGTTTCTACAACCTCTTTAACTAAAATAACAAGAGAAATAGTCAAGACAAGAAGAACCAATATTTCCGATTAGTTAATTGCTGATAATGATAATTTTATATAATTTTAAAGTGCTCACCAAGAAATTTTGAATGGTGCTTTCGAAATTTCGATCCAACCTTTCTAGACTTAGCTAAGACGCTTTGAAGTTTACACATTTTTCGCCAAGGTATGGCATGAGCAATTAACGGACAGTGCACATACACACAAAATTAAACAATGTATTTTTAAGATTTTACTGTTAATACTATAAATATGAAAATTAAAAAAACTAAGTTAGTTTGTAATATTTTTTTCTGTTTTGGAAATAAAAAGGCACATCAGAGTGTAATCAATATTATTTTACTTACAATTGTACAATTTTGACGCAAACATATAATATAAAGTATTCATATAGATAAAATACAGTCTTGACTCACTTTAACAGTGAGCATCATCAACATTGTTATGGTTACATTGAAAATTGAATGAAAATGCAAAAAATTAAATTAAAAAGTATATACTAGTCATCAATAAATGATAAAGTATTTTCTAATTTTTACACCAACTCTAATAAAATTATAAAATTTTAATTTGTTTTGTCAACTATAAGTATGCTAATGAGATCTTTGAATCTCATAAATTTATAATTATAACGTATATCTTTCCAACTCCATTTCTAATCTTTCTGTCAACCAATATTCACCATGAGCTTTACGTAAAATTTTTTCCATTGTGATTAATTTTCAGGCTATAAATTCCATAATCATTATCACAGTCAAAATTACTTATTGATTTGAAATTTATTTTGTATCTTGTTAGAAGCATCACTGCCTATGCATTCTGAAAATAAATTATTCATTATTGAAACAATTTGTAATAAAATGTGATTGAATAGAAAAATTGAAACTGTAATCTTTTTAATTAAAGTAGCAAAATTGTTCTGGCATTTATGCTATAAAATGTGACATGCAACTTGTGTGAATAAGCTTTTTCAGCAAAACTCGTTACAACACTTGCCTTCGGCTCGTGCTGCAATCCCTCATTTTGCAGAAAAAGTATATCCACACTCGTCGCATGAAGTACAATATCAATGTTCTTTTTGAAAGTACATAATTAATTTGGACTCCACTTGGTTTGCTTATGCATTTCATGAAATTCAAACTTATATAAATAAAAAAATTTTTCTAAAATAATTTTTTTTCTTTTGATTTTTGACGTTTATTAAAAATTAAAAATATAACTCATTAATTGAACGCTCATTTTTATCTATCTCTTGAAAATAAATACCACTCAATAAAGAATAATTTCATCGGTACCATTAGTGTCCACTATTGAGATGTTTAAATGTATTAGGGATTTTCTGCCAATAAAAAAACCGAAGGTGTCATAGAGCAAATTAAAATTTTTCCTTAAGAACTAAAATTTTCTTCCACAATTTAAAATATAGTAAAAATTATTTTTGAGTTAATAGTACTTACTTTCTTCAATATGAGCTCCTTCATGTGCTAGAACAGGGCTTATCAAGTTACTTCCACTGATTGGAGTAGAATTTGCTTTGAGTTTTTGGCGAACCTCACGAATTTTCAGTTGTAAGCTCGTTTTGTTAGGAAATATATCAGCGTGCTTTGATTGAAAAACCGATGTAGCCTGAGTAGATGGAAAATATCCATGCTCTTGAAATAACTGCATTACAAGTAATCTTCTATGTTCTAGGACTTTTTTATGTCCACGTTCATGATCTTTGGAAAAACATGACACACTAGTAGATGGCGTTTTGGGAGTTATAGGAGAATTATTTTCAGTTTCAGCATTCGATTCAAGGTGGCATTGATATTCATCTGCGTTGAAATCAGGCCCAAAAAATGTATTCCCAGTTAATTTTATTTCTGCACTGTTATTGCATCCATTTATAGTACAAGCATCGGATTCTAATTTGTTTCCTATGCATAAAACATTACGTAGGGTATTAATAGAGAAATAAATAATTAATATAGAAATAAAATAGTCGAGTTATTTTTTATTTAAAAAATCTAAAAAATCTTTGATTGTATTTCACAAAAGATTCAGGGCTTATGAAACAACTATTAAAAATTACAAACAATTATCAGCGATGTTCTGATTTGAAATGCATAGCTATGCTTTCAAATTAATAACGAAAGTTTAAATCACCTTAAATCGTTTATAGCACTGTGTGGCATAAGTTCACATTCTTGGCACGCTTTTCTGTGGCATAAGTCGCTCATTCTGGCACTGCTGCGTTCGCATCGCAATCGCATACGCTCGTGCGCTAACCTCACTTCGCGCTACCAGAAAGTGCGACTCATGACTCGGAAAAGGGGAAATAAATGTGAAATTAGCACAGTGCTATAAAATGTTGTTCGATACTCGTGCCATGGGGACACTTTTTGGCACAAAAAGTGTTACTTATGGCACTTGTATCGTAAAGTACTAATATTTACTAAAACGCTTCAAGTATATTTTCAAATTGCAATGAAAATAAAAAAAATCGTTTGGTTATTTTTGATGATGGCCCTTGACTCTATGGACCCGGCATTGACCGTGAAAAGAAAAAATTCACGTGTTCACTAGACTCACATTGAAAAAAATTTTTTATTATAAATTTTCTCGTATAATACGAGAAAGCAACTTTTCCATTTAATTTAATGTTAATCAACTCCCATCTTGTGGCACGGGTTTTTTTTAAACCGTATGAGCTGAAATTTGGTAGAGCTCATTTTTTTCGGATTGAAACTTTTGAGGGCACGTCCCGTCGATATAAAAAAAATTTTTTTTTATTGTCGGTCTAATACCCGTCTTGTGGCACGGGTTTTTTTCAACCATATGAGCTGAAATTTGGTAAAGGTCATTTTTTTTGGGGTTTGATACTATTGAGAGGGCATCCCGTTTAAGAAATAAAAAAGTATTGTCAGTCTAATATGCACATTGCAGCTACGAAGGGGAACATGTATCGCAAAAGTTCGTGTTAATTAGGTGTACAGTTTACATCTTTAGCTATTAAATGTCCTACCAGCAATTGCAAGTGAAACGAATTAAGAATGAGAAAACCGTTTTGATAGAGAGACTATATTTATTTTTATTGAGTCTGTTTGAGTTCGTTTTTGGTCTTGCTATCTGCGAATAGATTTCAATCAGATGATTTACTATTTTGTAAATACAAGCTCTGTATTTAATGTATGAGTAAGATGATTTCAGAGCTATTCTGTATTTTCTTTGATCTTATACTTCATCGGCTGGAAGAACAAATTGATAGGCTTCGTTATTGGGGTAATGATGTACCGCGTAGAGAAATAATAAGAGATTAATAATTAGATGGGTGATTTAACCAAGAATTCAATTTAGACTGCTTTGATCAAACCATGATTTGACTCACAGTTAAATTAAAATCAAAACTAACTCATACTCGTGATGCCCTATTTCGAGAAGTGACAGGCGACTATGACGCGAAGAGTTTGCGGTCGTGAGAAAGAGTCGAGTGATTGATACCTGATGGTTGCCATTTCTACTAAACATTACGATATATCATCAGAACAACGGGCGAGAGAGACAAAACTATATTTTTTTTATGGGGCAAGGTGACGTAATACGACATAAAACTTGAAGCGGCTAAATGATCATACAGTGCCTGATTTAATCAAATTTGAGCATAAATCTTGCATCTAGCTATTCCAAGTATTATGTAACGTTTTGTTACTCTCAACCGTGAATATATAGTTCATGTTTATTTTTAAACATTCTACGACGTGCCTCAATGTAAAACCGTATACCAACATGGTTTTTCTGAAAGATGAGGGATTGTAATAGTAGCCGCAGGTAAGAGTTGTAGAGAATTTTGTCAAAAAGTATTTGACACGAGTTGCATGCAATGTTTCAAAAAGAAGCGGAAAAGTTGTAATTAAATTAAAGAGCTATAACTATTATGATATATGATGGTTTCCTGAGTATTAAAAAAATATTTAATTATAAGTTAGATTTAAATATTAATAATTATTCGTTACCAATTACTGGTGATTCTTGAATTTTTTTTTTCTTCATTTTTCTCAAACTGCAGGTATCATTCGATAGATTTTTCAATTTATTCTGAGATTGTGCGCTTGAGCTGCAAGGACTTTGGTTTTCTTCGGGGTTGAATTCCGGTAAAGATGAAAACTTTTCTCTGAAGTTCACTTGTTCCAGAACTCTGATCATAAAAATATATTATTAATTCAAAAGATTGTATAGTTATTAATCTTTTAAGCTTTGCAAATAATATAAAGATATTGCGATAAAAAAACCTTTAAATCTCCATAACTTATTGTTATGAATATATTTTGGGTATTTGAACATTGCAACGCCTGTTATATTAATTGTCAAAGACTGTATTATAGATTGATCACGGTATCAAAAAATAAAACATATTTACAAAGGGAGCCAAAGCTATATATTGCAGCTCTTAAATTTATAAGAGTCTCCTAGAATTCATATAAATGTTCACTTCTCATCAGTACCAAATCTGAGCGTAGTTATGTTGAGCTAGACAAAGTCCTTCGATTATCAAAGCAATGTGACTTTAACCGATAGCATTCAAATATTGATGGAATCTTTTTGTTGATTCACAGATGTGCATAAAATTTTGTGATACAATTTTTTATCGATTTTTTAAAAATGTTTATTTAGTGATTCTGACTAAATTATAAATTACGCCTCAGAAAATTTTGATGAAAAATATAGCGGCACAGTATCAGGAGTGAATTTTTCTTGAAGATTATCGATAAAGGATTCCAAAAATAACTTTGGGCTTTATTTTCCTCCATAGTCCATTGGGGAAACACGATTTGAATATAGGTCAAAATAAAACTTCTTTTAATTTTCGAATGACACTGATCTAGACGCGCTTTTGATATGTTATAGTACTTGGTAAAAAAATCCTAAAGCCAAAATTTTAGACTCCATCTCCCCTCCTACCCCCTCCTTCCCTATAAACGTCCTTTTTCTATTTATATTCATTCTGAAGCCCTGAAGTAATTGAAAAATCTGAAAAAATTCACAATAGTACATATCAAAAAAACTAATCACCTTGAATTTTTTCAGATTTGTCGAGTGCTTCAGGCCTTCAGATAAAATAATTAAAAATTTGGAAAATTTTATATACGGCGATACGAGCCTATACCAAACTCGAAAATTTTTTTCTCTGTTTTATCGCATTGAAAAACGTGACCTTAAATTACTTTGGATGTTTTTAAATTGCTTTATGCACCGTTTGAAGCGAAAAAACCTCTTTTTTAACGAAAATAGGTTGTAGAAGCCAGAGCTTCGAATGCAAGAATTTTGAAAATCGTTTTGCTTCCTCATAGAGAAAGCTTTGTGATGGGCTCCATTTCGGCTTTTTTATAGAGTAATCGTAGGGTATATTTAATGATATTTCTATATACTAGATCGAATTTCTGACACATGTTGGTATGTATGTGTGTGTGTGTGTGTGTGTGTGTGTGTGTGTGTGTGTGTGTGTGTGTGTGTGTGTGTGTGTNTTTTTTTCGATTTTTAAAAATTTTTTTTTACGGGAAAAATTTTTTTTGCGGGAAATTGTCGTTTTCTTCCTTTTGCTCCCTCATATAGGAAGTTTTGTGATGGGATACATTTAGGCTTTCGTATATAATTATCGTAGGATATATTTAATGATATTTCTATATACTAGATCGAATTTTTGACACATTTTGGAATGTATGTGGGTGTATGCGGCTGTATGGCTGTGTAGAGTGATTCCTTGATAACGGTAGCACGTATCGTGACGGGGGAGGGCTTATTTTTTTCGTTATGACATAGGGACGAAGCCAGAAAAATTCATTTATCGATAAACGTAACGTTTTTTTTTCTATTTAAGAAAAAAATTTTTTTTTTTGCATTGTTTGTTTGAGATACCCGATAAAGCTGAGAGGCGCTTTCGTTTCGCTTTCGTAATTAGAAAGATGATATTAATATTTTCAAATTATTTTTAAGTTAAAAAAAAAGTATGAGGAAGCTACTTGCCAATACATTGGCAGCGGTTTTTATATTTCTTGATGAACATTTTAAAACTTTTTAGTAATTTTTTGTTTTGTTCTTCCTAGTCTATTGGGGAACATGATTTGAATTCATAAAAAACACATAGTTTACATTTATTACTCAAAATAGCGCAACCTTTGAATAGACATAGTTTTACTTATCGGGCATCTGCAGACCTGCGATAAGTCGCATTTTGGAGGTCGTCAAATCAACTTTCATGTGACATTACTTATATCATGCCACGCAGAGCCGAAAAATTATATTAAAAATTGAGTTGTAAATCAATTATTTAAATAAAAAAAGAAAGTGTATGAAAAAAATTATTTGTTGAATAATTTATTTATTCATAATAAAAAAAAATTTTTTCATGCAAAATAAATTGTTTATGAAAATTTTTTATAAAATTTATTCACGAAAAAAAATTATATGAAAATCATCATTTATAAAAATTTCATGAAAAAAAAATTTCTTTCAAAAATTTTCAAGTGATTAACGCAGGCTCATCCCGATGTTCAATCTAGCTTAGAATTCTCATTACATAAGGAACAGAGTTCTGGTTGGGCTCATTTTGTTCATCTTTTCAAGCCCTTTTTTAAAAAGGTATATAGGTATAAAAAAAAACAATAGTCCATTGTCAATAATGGAAATATATAGAAAAAAGTCCAAATAATCCAGTACGCGCGGAAAACCTTCTGAGAAATTTCTCATTTAGGAGGAACAAGTTCGGGACAACAATTTTTTTAAAGATTGTGAATAAAGGAAGGTAACATGAAAATTTCAGATCATTTGTTAAATAGTCTATTTTTTAAGAAGCTATCGAAAATTTATTTCACTCGTAGTACGTTTTTTGACTCAAGAGTAAAATCGATTTTCAAACGTGCTATACAAAAAAGACTTGCCACCAAAACGCTCAAAAATAAAAGTGTAGATCTCTCAAGTCTTCTTAAATACCCTGATAAAATTTCAAAACTGTGCATTGTAAATTAGCTGACTTACACATCAGTACGTGCAATTTTAAAAGTTAGTCAGAATTACTCTTATGAAAGCGATACTTCGTGAATTTATGTTTTTTATATGAGAGCGTAATTATTATTATTATTATTATTATTATTCTTTTAAACAATTTCATACGACCTTCCTTTTTAATTTTAATGCAATTATGATGTAGTTGTTCCACATTTTGCTAGTGCAGATATTTTAGTTTTTTTTATATTTGTACTGTGGCATATTTTTCAATGCATATTTACTTTTGACCATGCATCTACATAGGAAAGGCTCAGAATTCTTTAAATGATCGTGCACTGGCGGTTTACGGATTTTCCCGAAAGTTCGGTATATTATAATACACGGATAAAGAGTCCTCAAACCAAGATTCTAGTTTCTTAGGTCCCTTGCATTCGACACTCTGCATAGGCGTCTTTTTTCTATTTTTAATAATTTTAAACTCACAATTGATTTAAAAAATCTGAAAAATTCATAAAAATACATTTTAATAATAATATAAATAACCTTAAATTGTTCTGAATTTTCAGATACTTTAGGGCTTTAGAAATAATTACACAAGCATACAAAAAATAATCTTCAGTTCCAGAGACCGGAATCAGTAGACTTTATGTATTTTGGCTCCTATACAGGTTTTTGAGGATGTTGAATTTAATATTTTTTCTCCCTCTCTTTTACTCCCTGAGAAGTCCTGCAGGACGCTACACGGCAGCCCGTGCGCAGGCGAGATTTTTATTTGCCCAGCCCCGAGGACTTGTTGAGTAAGGGAAACCTGGGGGTATACGTATGCACTACACACTCCTCCTCCATCCTCTAGGAAAAACCCGCCTCGAGACAGCCAGAGCACATTGGGTTTTCATCCCACTGAATGGAAATCGGAAAAATCCGAATGCCCTCACTAGGATTCGAACCCACGGCTCCTCGAACGGACGCTGATTCGATGCCTAGCACGCTACTCACCGAGCCAACGACAGCTCTTTAAAGCAAGATGACCTGTATTATCTCACTTTCAAGGTCATTTGAAGGTTGAAATGAATCACAGAAGCAATAAAAGCAAAATTTGAATATCAACCGTGATCAAATATTTCGGCAAAATGGAGTGTAATATGTCTTATAAACTGTATTCCCTGCATAACTATACAGATCAGTTCCTAGAAAATTGTAGATTTTAGCGACGAGCAAGGAGAATAGATCCATCAAGTCATAAAACATATGGAGCAGTGATATTAAGATAGATGAGATTTGCGATGATTGCTGATTACTGGATGTTGAAGAGAGAGAGAGAGAGACAGAGACAACACAGAGAAATTAAACGCAAACGGTAACCTTTACGCCAATGGTTTGAAGAAAAAAAGGTGCGTTGTGCAAAAAAAAAAGAGTAAAAAGGCATGCAAAATTCTCGCATTCTTGAAATTCTGCTACGCTTAAGTGGAAGAGAATTTAATTAAAAAACTTTTGAGACCTAAAGAAATACAATTGAATAATTGTTGCATTCAAAATCATGTAGTCAAGGACTTAAAAATCACAAGTCAATATATATGAATCCTGGATGAATTTCAATAATAAAAGGAACTACAGACATATTTTTTGTTGTAAAAGGACCTGTAAAAAGATATTTTAACATAAGAAACAAAAAATTTTAATATTAAACCTCAAGTTTTATGTTTTTGCATTTATAGGCATAAACACAGGTGTGTCCCCTTAAATGACCTTCAAATGACCTTAAATCGATCTGATTTTGAAAAACCGACGCCGAATTTCGGATTCAGCGACCTAAAAAACATTGAGTCCACTAGGTCCGGTCTCTGGAACTGAAGATTTTTTTGTGTGCCTGTGTTATCGATAGTAGATAACGTTGTCTAATGCTTTTTTTTTATTCAACTTAAAAATGAGCTCTTATATTTTGACTGCAGTGCCTGAAAAAAGTAAGTTTCAGGTAGAGTAGAACATAAAATATTTTACAATTTTAACGCTACTTTTCAAAACAGACCCTGAAATTTTCCTGACTTTTGACATCCAAAAAAATAATCCAAAATTTTTTAGATTTTCTCTTAGAGGGTGCTGATGTCTAGAGTTAAACACCAAAAGTCGGAGCTTTCAATAAAAAATGTTGAAAATGTATGTTTCTATTATTAAAAAATTTTAAAAACATTATTTTTTTACATTTTTTTATTTTTAGATTTTCTTTTTATTCTACAAAATCAAACGCAATTCTCTTAAAAGACATTTAAAGAACAATTGAAAAATACTATAATTGTTTTATAAAGGGGTTTTTGGCTCTAAACTTCAGTGTCAGTGATAAACAAAATTTTAGGCATTTTTTTAATCGTATCACCATATATGAAGTTTGAAAATTTTTAATCATTATTTTTGAGTTTTTAGAGCATCTACAAAATTTTGAAAAATTCAAAGTTGTTTGCATTGTTGAGGTTAAAACTGAGAATTTAGGTTAAAACTAGGGCTTAGTTTAATAAACGCACAGGCAATTTTCTGTTTGTTGTAGTCAAGTTAGGTACGTTAAATTATATGAGGTTCATTAATAATTATGTCAGACTATTCCCAACGCTCCTCTCTATAATTTGTATTACATTCTTTCAAGACTTTTCGTTTTCATCATGAACTTTGTCTTTATCCATTACAAAAGCTGTAAAAAATTTCAGATAAAAATATTGAAAATTGTAGATTTTCCATCAGTTTTCCTCGGTCATCCTGTTGTCCTGCGGTAGGCAGGATGTTTCCTGACAGGATCATCAAAGACCAAAAATTCGACATATTTCTCAAAGTTTATATCCTTTAGTAGTGATTGAATAAAAGAAAAGTAAAAAAAATAAAAATTGATAATTTAGCACGAGTTTTAATGATTTTTTTATCTATATCGAGTAGAAATACGTACATATTCGGCAAAAAACGTGTTTTTTTCATGTCCAACCGGCGCAGCTCGCACAATATCTATTTCGATGGGAAATTTCCTTAGCTTTCAGTTTAAACTATTATAAAAAATATCAAAATTACTATTTTTCAGATATTTAATGTTGAAAATTAATTATTTAGATTTTTCAAAGAAAATACGAATTTTCGAAAAATCTGAGCACAGTACCAGAAAGCTGGGATAATTTCCGATCGAAAACATATTTTTTTCAAGTAGGGTCAGAGGGTTTTCTAGCGAGTTAGAAATTAGAAATTCATGCACGGTTTTTTACTCTACACACAGGGCTACGAGCGGTGAGTAAATTTACGGCTTCTGCTGTTAGCAAGACGTGGGGCCAATATACTGTTGTCCGTTATTTCGTATTTTCGTAACCAAAAATTAACGGTGGCTGAAAATGCTTATTATCCGATTTGAAATAAAGCTCCGACATGTTCTGGGTTGAACCCAAATACCTGATTTTCATTGATTGAGAAACGGGTTAGCCACTCTACCTGAATAAGTAAGTTCATTGCTTACTATTCAAACAGACGGCTAAAGAGAAGAGATACCTGTGAGCTTCAACGATCTACAGAAGGTAGCGATCAAAAGCCACTTCTACCAGACGATCAAACTTTCAGGCTTAAGACACCTGCAAAGGCACCGCTACCATGTCAGATTCACGATTCCTCATCATCGCACCGACGTGGTCCACCGAATCACCGCTACCTTACGAGACTTTATCTCGTAATTGTTATCCATCCGATAACAACATAGTAAACCCATTTAAAGTCCTATTGAAAGTATTACAGTCTAAAAGAGCATAAAATTGCCTTTAATTTGATAGTACCAAAACCTATCTACATTCATTAGAACCAAAGTTGCAGGTGTTCAAAGGTTCTCTGAAAATTCAAATATCGAATTCGCTTTGAACGGTTCACAGATTTTGATACTTGATTTTTCAATAAACCTCAAATACCTATAACTTTGATTCTAATGAACGTAGATAGGTTTTAGTACTATTAAATTAAAGGTCTTGATTTTTAATTTACGCTGTTATATCTAAAATAATCGTTTACGCTCGTCTTTGCTATAAAACATCGAATAACAATGCTAATATGCATTTTTTCCCCCATTTTTTATCAAATTCCATTCGGAAGGTTCTAATGAGTATTGGTTACTCATAGTGGGAAGTAAAAACCAACGCTAAACCCAAGGTTTAGCGCTTTTAAGTAGTTTAAAACTAGAATTTGCCATTTTTAAAAATTTTCCCATGTTATTTAAATGGGAAAAAGCTGACGCGTGTGGCACTATCTAGAGTTAGCTTATAGAGATTGGACAGTGATTTTCTTTCAATATAACCCAAAAGATGAGCTTTCAAGGGGTGAAAGCGAGGATTTGAACAATTCGGGAAATAACGGGCAATCTAATTTACATCCAGTATCGGTTTGGTATGGGCACAGCACAATTTTCAGCACGTATCAGCACGTGATTTAATTACTTTTATAGGATTTTTGTGCCGTATATACTATGAAATAAGGCATTTATTTATTGACGACCACTTCTTTCAAATAAGGGATTCATGCTTTTTTATTTTTTTATAAAAGTAGGAGAAAGCTCTTTGTCAATGAATTGGCTGTTATTTTTCAAATATTCACGATATCTCATCTCAAAAGAAACGTCTATAAGAAAAAAATGCAACGATAAAAAAAATTGGAAAAATATTTGAACAATTCCTAAGTAAAAAAACTTACTTATCCATTCCATCTTCGATTGACTTCTTGAAAAAAGGACTTTTTTTATTTGGAATCATGTCAATTGTTTGATTATTTGAATTATCCTGCTTTTGATGCATCTCTGAATATACGATGATTTTAGGAGAAGAGACTTCAAATGAGTTGGTTGATTGGTCAATCGTATGTTGAGATCCTACAGAGAATAATAATAAATAGAAAATTTTTCACAATATTAATTTTGAAATGAAATTTATTCAAAATTTATTCAAAATTTATTCAATTATAATTATATAGAATTATATAGAATATATATTTTTAATTTAGTCATTATTCACTGAATTTACCAATTCAATGATACGAGAATCATGAAAAATATTTCAATTTTGCCATAATCTTATATTTTTTGTACACAATTCATACGCGTGTGTAGCGACTGACTTCACGATAGTCGCATTAGTATAATTTAATTAATTGCGGTTGTTAATGGTTAACCGTTTGTTTATCGTAGCGTTGGAGATAAACATATCAATCACGGAAGATCAGTTTAGCTGCTGCCTCCCAGATAAACTGATCTCAATAATAAAACCTCTTCACTAAATAAAATAGTCTGTTTATTCTTTATGATCAATTCGGTAATGTGACGTTGTATCTAACCTAAATGCAGGATCATTATATTTTATTCTCCTGGAAAACTTGCGAAAAATTATTTTTACTATACCTAATTGAATAAGAGCATCTAAACGATTATTTCCATATTCAATTATAATATTTATTAATTTAATTATTGTACACCGAACGAAAAATATGGACTCAGGCTAGAATCGAACCGACGACATTTCGCCTTTAGCCGGCGAGTGCTCTATAATGACCTCTTCTTTATGATAATATCACTCGCCGGCTAAAGGCGAAGTGTCATCGGTTCGACTCCGGCCTAAGTCGATATTTTTCGTTCGGTGTTAAATAATTAAATTAATAAATATTATGATTGAATATGGAAATCGTCGTTTAGATGCTCCTATTCAATTATGTACAGGAGTCCCTCGTTATACGCGGGTTTATTATCCGCGGAATTCGTTATCCGCGGTTAGTCGATTTGCGCCCATCCCTTCGTATCCGCGGGTCGAGTCTTGTTATCCGCGGATCGAAGATCGTGATTTTTTTCTCGGACGTATCTATATTCAGTTTGAATTTGGTTAGTGTAGACGCGTAAATCGAAATTGTCAATTAACCTAAATTTGTTGAAAATTTATAAATTTATTTAAGTATGGCTTCATCTAAAACTCCGTCGAAAACTGCCTCAAAAAACACTGGCAGATCAGACTGATGATGCACCTGATTCATATATTTGATTTTTGATTCAAAACTGATTGTCGAAGTTATGGATCTAGTTATTCGAGCAGGTGAATTAGCAATGACTGATGATCCAATAATGACGCGTAGCTCGACTTTCAAACACTACTGTGATTTAGCTGCACAAATTTATGAAGAAATGCACAAAGATATTTTGAGACGAGCAAAGCAGAAAAAATTAACCGATTACTTTAAAAATTAAACATAGAATTGCATATTTGTATTGTAAATATAAATAAACATATATAAATAGATAAACAACTCAACAAATACGTTTATTTGTAGGTAAAATGTACAATATAAACTGTGCTTTCTCGAGGTTGAGGAACGTAACTCTCTCTTTCCCATAAGAGTAAGGTCTTATTATCCACGGTTTTGTTATACACGGTACTTTTTAGGAACGTAACCCCCGCGTATAACGAGGGACTCCTGTATAATAAAAATAATGATCCTGCATGTAGGTCTCGCCTGTATAGGTATCAATTTAAGGGTACAGCGTCACATTACCGAATTGATCATAAAGAATAAATTGATATTTCGGACGTGTAAAGGTAAAAAATTGAGATTAAAATAGTCTCTGAAGACCTTTAATAGTTCCTACAAATTGGTGACTCACAATATTCATCATAGTTATGGACCGCGATGATGGATATCGTCGACCTGCACTGCAGCAGCAACCTCAGCAACAAATCGAGTAACATCAGATCGAACAAACACGTTTCGAGCAACAGCGTCTGAAGCAACAGCATCTGGAGCAACAGCGAGCATTCGAGGATACAGTGGCTGAAGGATTAGTGGCACCTCAACAACCACAAAATGTCGTGCAGGACAATTTTGGCATCACCGGCTTTCGAACTCCTTAAGTCCATCACTTTGCTGTTTCTCTACCGACTTTTAGGTTGGATAAACCAGCCCTGTGTTTTGCGCAAGCTGAAGCTCAATTTGCCCTCGTCGGAATTACCACCGAACATACTAAGTATTATCATGTAATTTATCAACTCGATGATCGTGCAGCTGCCAAAGTTGAAGATATAATCTTCAACTCTCCTGCTGTATTACCTTATATATCTTTGCGAAGAGTATTGATAGAAAAACACTCCACTTCAGAAGAACAGTGTGTTCGTCAGCTTTTGAACGAATTGTGACCGTAAACCGTCACAATTCCTACGATATTTAACATTATTAGCCGGTCCAACTTACTTCGTCATCTTGAATGTGTTAATTGTGCTTAACGTTTCACATGTATATGACAAGAATAATACTTCTAGCGTTCGCTAGAAAATCTGTTTAGGCAATAATAATTTAAATAACAACTTTTTTGTGGCAATCGACACAATTTTTGTGTGAATTGGGCCAATAAACAGACAAATGACAAGTTATCCTTGTTGATTGACTCAAAAAAGTTATTTTTTAACGTGTTATTGGCTAAACAGATTGTCTAGCGAGCGCTGAATGTATTATTCTTGCAATTTACTTCATCATCTTTATCAACGACGTCTATCTACGCATGCACAAACGATTTTGACAGCTTTGTCTGAACTCTCTGTCAAGCGACTCTCTGTTTTGACCGACAAAATCTCCAAGATTTCTGCGATATCTGCAGTACACGCTGTTACTAGCCCACCGGATCAGATAATTCCTCTTGCTTCCAATGACATTTTGAATGATGTTCAAAACTTGATTCTCGAAGTTAGGGGAGAGCGGAGTGTGTTGGCATGTGAGGTAAGTTGGCAAAAATGCATATTTCTCTATATCCCTAACTTGTATAGAGATAATACTATCAGTAGTGCTAGCACCATAATATGCATTATTTTTATGTAATGGCACCATCTCGGTTCAAGTCATTGATAAAGAGAAATATGCCATTTTGCTAATTTACATCACATGCCAACACACCCCGCTCTTCCCTACTGAGTTACGACAATCTCATTAAAATTGGATATAGCAACGATCGATAAACCGCAATCGATCGAAATTGACAAGTCGTATTCAAGATAACGACAAACCATGCTGGTATTGTCGTCATTCGGACAAAGATGCGAAAAAACAAATCTCACCTTGAAAGAGAAACGGCAAAGATAGTCAGTAGCGCCGACATACTGTCTCTCATCAAACAGCCACCTGTTCGTGACGGATCAATCGACCAAACACCGACTCCTCGTCAACACCGGCCGGTTTTCTGTTTTCCACGACGTCTACTACGTGAGCATTGAACGCCTACAGATTTTCGACTTCATGCCGACAACAGCAGCGCAATCAAGATGTACGGTTTACTTGGATTGACTCTCGACTTAGGTCTTCGTCGATGTTTCCTTAGGTGTTTCATCGTTGCGGATGTGTCTCAGCCGATTATAGGCTCCGATTTCTTCGTACATTACAACTTGCTACCAGATTGTCAACGAAAGCTCTTGATTGACGCATCTACAAATTTCTACACTCCTGCCTCGATGCAATTTTCTTCGTAATGCAGCGTCAAGACTGTTGCAGCCAGCGACGAGTACTCTTTTAGCTTGATGAAAGTCAATAAGCATTTAGCTGTACATCACATACATGCGACTCCTGGCCCGCCGCTGTCATACCGTCTTCAACATTTAGTTCACGAGAAATTTCAAGTTGCAAAGGCCGAGTTTGATCAAATACTGCAAGCTGGTGTGTAACATCCTTCCGAGAGCCAGTGGTCATCGCCATTGCACCTCGCGCGTGAGGGTGAGAATGACTGGCGACTTTGTGGCGATTATTGTGGGCTCAACAGCTGAATATTATTCTCGATTTTGACTTCAAAGAGTAAAAACGCAAGATTTAGAGAAGAGTCAGCCTAGCTGCACCTCTGCCGAGGCATACGGTCAGCTAGTACCTTGTTATCCGGAGACAGCCGACCCGTGTAGAGCTTGTGCAAGTGTCGAAATCTCAGAGTCTTACGAAGATCTAAGTCCAATCCAAAAGTTATTCAGAAGTACTAGAATCATCTTTAAAAGTTAAAGTGTAAATAGTTTTTGGGAATTAAACTCTTTGCTACGCGAGGTGCTCAAGTGGTTCCAGCTTCTCCTCTGAAGATCATTGATTCTCTATCATCCGGGGCAGCATACGAGAGGGGCTTCATCGAGCCAAGAGGAAGCCAGCCTTTTAGTGTGTTTCAAAGTCGAGTTAAATAAATTAATGTAAGTCATTTTAAAAATTATAAAAAATGTTCAACGTCTTATTATTTTAACCCAATCCTAACCACTTCTGTGAGAAAGAATTTAATGTAAAAAACTATGTAATATTCGTTGATTCGGATGTTACAATTGTTTGTTTATCGTAGCGTTAAAGATAAAGTTATAAATCACTGAAGATCAGGAACTATATTAGTTTCTACATGTGTACAGTTATGGCATTTCTGCTAAATCTATCAAACAATCGTATTATATCATATCTTATACATGTACATGCAAATTGCTCCAGATCAAAAAACGATAAGTAATCGAATTTAATTACTTTTTCTTTCAGGGCCTTATTCGATGGCAGTTTCTCGGGAGAGTCGAATCTTCTTGAAAATGATATTACACAATATATATATTCAGACATCAAAATGTGTCATAGAAAATTCAATCAAGATCATGCGATGTTAGTGTATGCTGCGAAGTAGTGGTCTATACAAGTCGCACGCTATGATTTTTCGTACTTTAGTCTGAGATTCATTAAAAAAGCATGATTTTTTTGTTCAGCAGACTTTTCTGTAGCAGGTGCTGAATTAAATTTATGTTCCTATGACTATGTGTATCAATGAATGAGCGGTCATCATATGAATGTAGCGGTAATTTCTTTTTAACTTGAAAAAAACACGTATGACTTTGTTAACGTTTGATTTCATGATTTCTCATATTTCTTCTTTCTAGAGTAAGCTTAGTGAAAGACTAAAGGTTTTTGAAGCGGACGTGGTAAATAATTTGATTCATATATTCTTAAACTACATTAAATTTTTAACAAATGTCTGTATGTGGATGTGTGCGAGTTTGAAAGTCTGTAGGTATTGAATCGGCAAATAAAAAACATAAATATACATTAGATAAATTGATTTAATAAGCATAATCGATTTATTAGTTTTAGAGTTACGATGTACATCGACTCAAAATACGTTTTTTAAGGAAGCGCGTTCAAAGTTTTTGATGTAAACATGTGAATTTTATCATTTATATTTTCAATGTCAATGCATGTACATGGGTCATATCCGAAATGAGTTGATGGGTCCAAAAATGAGCTATCAACTAAATGCATTTCTTAAAAGTACATGAAAAAACAAAACTTTTCATGTGTTTAAAAAGTGCCATGGTTCCTTCCTTCAAAATCTACAGCTGCTCAAAGTTAGAATCTGAAAACTAACTTTTTTCTCCATAGGCCCAATGTAGCTCTGTAAAATAAATTAAACATAGTATTTTTATGTATTTTTTGATAAGGAATTCATTGGTGATATGTAAAAAGTGATTCAGATACTTTTACACCATTAAAAATCAAAAAAATGCATTTTAGGCCCAAAATAGATGTGTTCGTCCTCTTGAATTTGCCTGAAATTAATAGAGTATCATTACAACATCAAATTAAAGTCCTCTACCAAGTGGCATTATCGGTTGGCCAATATCGAGGAAGATATACTATGAAATGTGGCCATCTTTCACTTTTACATCATGATAGACTGAATGTCGACTATCAATACTGCCTAGAGCAATGAACTGCATTAAAAGCAAGCTAGAAACAATAATGTTATTTTTTAAAGTTTAAATTTAATACCACTGTGAATGAAACAAACACCTTATTCTTATGTAATCAATTAATAACTTCATTTATGTTAGATAAGTAATACTAGTATGCACTGTTTGGATTAAATATTACTTTAGCGTTTGTTTCATTCACAGTGGTATTAAATATGAACTCTGTGCAGAAAGTACTTGTGATTGAACTTTTAAAAGATAAATTAGTGTTTCTAGCTTGCTTTTAATGCAGTTCATTGCTCTAGGCAGTATTGATAGTCGACATTCAGTCTATCATGATGTAAAAGTGAAAGATGGCCACATTTCATAGTATATCTTCCTCGATATTGGCCAACCGATAATGCCACTTGGTAGAGGACTTTAATTTGATGTTGTAATGATACTCTATTAATTTCAGGCAAATCCAAGAGGACGAACACATCTATTTTGGGCCTAAAATGCATTTTTTTGATTTTTAATGGTGTAAGAGTATCTGAATCACTTTTTACATATCACCAATGAATTTCTTATCAAAAAATACATAAAAATACTATGTTTGATTTATTTTACAGAGCTACATTGGGCCTATGGAGAAAAAAGTTAGTTTTTAGATTCTAACTTTGAGCAGCTGTAGATTTTGAAGGAAGGAACCATGGCACTTTTTAAACACATGAAAAGTTTTGTTTTTTCATGTACTTTTAAGAAATGCATTTAGTTGATAGCTCATTTTCGGACCTATCAACTCATTTCTGATATGACCCACATATTCTGAATGTCTTCGAAAGGGATAATATTCGCAAAGTTCTGCGAAGGTACAGATTACATATTTTTTAAGCTTGGCCAACTCAGTCAGTAATATCATTGATCATTTTTATCATATGATGTGACAAAAAAAGTTCGAAAAGTGAATTATGTTACGTTCCTATTTATCTCAATGCAAAAGCAAAAGTCGATTTTTAAAAATCTCCATGGCAACGAGAGGTAAATCGCAGCGTTGGTAACAAGGATAAGGAAGATCTTGATTGTTTGAACATCACAAATGTTTTTAATTGGCAATAAATATTTTCTAAAAGAATTTTGGAGTTCATTTACTTCTTTTTAAATACCGAAACTCGAAAATGCTGAAAAATTCGGATTAAGCCGATTGTTTTCAGGTAGAAAAAACATGAAAATTTTATTATAAAAAATAATAGTCGAGGTCTGAAAGTAATGGCGATTTCACTCGTGTAAGAAAACCATCATTGACAAGAAGTTTAAGTATCAACTAGACCCAATACATTTTTGGCAAGTTTTAGCCATTTAACCACATTCTTTCCGTATCATTCACAAGTAAACTCTTCCGTTAAGATGAAATGTTTTTCCTAATATGTTTTTAATCATAGAGTTAAAACAAAAGCAAAAAAACTTGCTCGAAAAACTCGGGTGCCCCAGCCCGTCCCAAACTCTACGGGTCATATAAAAATTTTGGGTAACTTGAATTTTTGGGTAACTACATAACCCAATTTTTAGCTGTCTAAATTAACTTAACGCTACGTAAAGATTTATTTAATTAATTCTAAACCTAACTCATATTGAAGATACTCTATTCTATAAATTAGCATATATTAGTGTTATAGTATATGATAATAAAGAAACACTAGCACATTCCAAAATGTCCCATTTTAAATTATGCTAAAACTAGCTAAAGTAGGGGAGCGGGGTGTGTTGGCATGGGAGATAAATTAGCAAAATGGCATATTTCTCTTTATCAATGACTTGAACCGAGATAGTGCCATTACATGAAAATAATACATATTATGGTGCTAGCACTACTGATAGTATTATCTCTATACAAGTTAGTGATGTGGAGAAATATGCATTTTTGCCAACTTACCTCACACGCCAACACCCCTGCTCTTCCCTAATATAAACGTATAAACTGTAGGAGGGTGGTATGTAAAATTTTCTTTAAAAGACGTTAAGTGCATGAATTATTTTATAACGAGTAAACACTCAAAAATGAAATAAGTTTAAATTGATGGCACTATTAACTATTATTCAATTCATTAACTTACCCATTGATTGTCTTTTTTGAAGAGGAGCTTTTCCGAGTTGTGCAGGTGTTGGAGCAAGAATAAATGGACTTTTGTCTGGTATTTCGAGAGCATCGCAAGTATTTATTGACTTATTATTCATTCCGTCATGATCAAATTTTTCGACTTTTTCTGTACCTGTATGCATTTATAAATGATCAATGAAAAATCAAATAAGATTTTATTAATTAATATTCTAATGAATAAACAATAATTAATAATGTCTTAACAATAAATTTACAATGAAATATACTTTTTATGATCGATTCCTTGAAAATATAAGATTCAAGTATTTACTTATTCAACGTGTGCCAGCGCAGGTTATTAATAGTTGAGCATCGTTTTCTTTAATATATAATGTGTTTCTTTATTTTCACTCAAGGGAAGAGAAAAAAAGACAAACAAGAAAAAAGATGAATGACAGTGTTGTTTGCAAAAAGTGAAGAAAAATCTCGCAATTTAATCTTTACTAACAAGGAGACCTTCTCACCTTCGGGTCATGGATTTGGCCCAAACTTTTTCTGATGATTCAGGACAGTTAGAAAACATACCCTGTTATGTTCGCTTATGTGAATATGCCACAGAAGCCTTAGATAAAAAGTAAAGGGCCAAATAATAAAAATAAGCGTATAAAGTGCAATTAATATTCATTTCCTATCCACAAACTATTATAGTCACTTATTTTAGACACTTGGTACTTGAAAACATTACATTTCATTGTTAAGAAGTTGTTGGATCTCACTCATGACCCAAAACATTGCAATATTGTTCAATTATGACATTATAAAGCGTTCAATTTCAATACGTATGGCCTTAAACGCTTCAAATAATTATTATTTTAATACAAGCAATGGAGATCCAACAAGTTCTTAACAATGAAATGTAATGTTTTCAAGTACCAAGTGTCTAAAATAAGTGACTATAATAGTTTGTAGATAGGAAATGGATATTAATTGCACTTTATACTTTATTTTATTTTTATTATTTGGCCCTTTATTTTTTATCTAAGGCTTCTGGGGCATATTCACATAAGCGAACATAACAGGGCATGTTCTCTAACTGTCCTGAATCACCAGAAAAAGTTTGGGCCAAATCCATGACCCGAAGGTGAGAAGGTCTCCTTGTAAGCGGTTGAATTTAATAAATCACTAAAAAATTATTTACTACGATGAAAAAGTGCCAATAATTTACGCTGAATGTGTATCTGTAACTTTAAGGACTAAAAAAATTGATTCCATTATTCTTCAAGGGCATCATCAATATCACCATGTTACCCTCTAATGATATTTATGTGCACAGTACAGTATGCGACCCCGGCCTACTCTTCTTCCCCTGCTTATGCATGCGCACGATGAATAGAGGATTTTGCGATCGTGCCTGGCTTCAACACACGATGAGTCAGGATTCACAGCAAAACCTCAAGTTCAACTAATAAAAAGACCACTTCATCTATAGGCAACGAATCTTTCCGAAAAAATTTTTATGGTCTCCTGGTAAATAAATATGATGCTTATCACACTTTGTTTGATTGCAAGAGCCTCGAGGCCCATTGGATCAAACGAACAATTTAAAGCATCGGAATCTTTATCATTATGTACCAGGAAACCTCAAAAAATTTGGGAAAGCGCAACTCGCACACTTACCGGAGAGCATATAATTTCTTGGATTGCTACAGAACTTGACCAATCAACGAGTTGTATGTAATTTTTGACTTGGCGAGGGACTTTTTGACTCAATAATATACATACGCTTACCACGCAAGAATTGTCTTGCAAGAATCCGGGTCAAGTTACTTTTTAAAGATTCGCTCGATGCAAAAAACGCCGATTTTTTTTTTATGCAACTTATTTTCCGTGACTGGTCGCTTTAATTATAACCAAATATGGGTTAAATATTGTGGAATATGTGTCTGAATACGTTTCAAAAATTTATTTAAGTACTGATTTATTATGTAGGAATTTATTGAGTACTGTTTGTTGCTGGAAACAATTTTTTACGATTATTTCGAATGAATTTTTTTCGTGGCTGGTGGCTTTAATTAAGTCTAAATGTTCAACTTTTCTTAGATTCAATGATATTTTATACTTAAAACGTAAAAAATCATATTTTTAGAAGGAGGCATTTTGCCATTGGCAACGTTTTTTCAACATTGCTTGCTTAGTACACAATAAAAACAATGAAGTATTTTTTTTTTGTTATAAAGTTTAAGTTTAAGTTTAAGTTTAAGTTTGAATTTTATGTTTCCGTGGTAATGATACGGTTAGAGTTACATTTTAACTTTCCACCACGGCTATACTGTTCTCTCAGTATATAAATTAAAATAAAAAATTATTAGTTTTGATATTATTGAGAACTTACGTGAACTGTTTGAGGATGATGATGTCCGGGCTCCTGTGGGCAAATGATACGTTTCATCTTCATAAAATGATTCCATTTTTGAAATGTCATCATTAGTACCTCGGTTTTCTCTCATGACGTTATCATCATTCAAACCAGTAAGTTCTTCATTTTTTTCTGTATCAAGACATCTTAATGATCCTTTATTTATCATTTTTTCAGACATTGGAACTGTTATCAAAGCTCCACATTTTGGTTGAAATTTTGATAAGTTACTAGGATTTACAGGACAGAAATAAGAATAACTAGGAGAGTGATTTATACTCTCTTTATCGTCTATAAGGTGTTCAACTTGAGTGCTATCTTCGTCGATCGAGTTTCGGTAACCTAAAAATAATTGAAACATATCGTTTTTATGCACGTAATCTTTAACTTAACTTATATTATTGACCCTAAAACTTATAAATAAATTCATTATAGAACAAATTTAAGTAAAATGTTTCAAATGATTTTCTAGTTTTTGATTGAACAGGCAATGAAAATCAAACTTCCATCTTTGCAAAACCTGCTGCACGTAAGTACAGAAGGCTACTTTTTTAAACATTTTGAGTTCTCACGAATGAAAGTTGATGAAAACTCACTTCAGTATTATTTGACAAGTAAATTCATATCTCAATACGAAGTATTCAAAAAATGTAATATAATTGGTATATTGAAATTAAAGTAAGACATTTTTTGGTCAATCAATTCAATTTAAACTTATTTTCATATCATAAAAACTTGGACTATTATGATTAATATGGAAATTTTTAAATTGAAGCTCAAAACAAAAGTCCATCTCCTTTAATTGGATATTTTTAATTTTTAGAACAGGATCCAGATTTGACAATAAGAAAGGCTCAATCATAATGGCGTTAAAATCATGATCAGCAACTCCCGGGTAAATAGCAGATATAATAAATTAAAAAGATTGGATAAATCATATTAATTAAGTTATAACAACAATAACCTAAAATGATCAGATTTTCGTAGCGGAAACAAATTCTTTTCCACATTGTGTGCATTAAAGCGATGAAGTTGTGAATTGAGCCCAAATCATAGCTCAAAGGAAATTAATTTTTTTCTAATAAAATATTTTCTGCTTAGAGTTTGACAATTCTGTGATCAGCCAACTACAAGTACTAAGGGTTTCTCAGTGAAACGAGAAATTTTTTGTGAAAAACTTTACTACAAATCCCTTTAGCACAAGCAAATTAAAACTAAAGCCTGAATTATCATGAGTCGACCGCACTGTTATACAATATAGTATGGACGGGACAAATTGTAGCGAGTCTGTGAGGTTTTGCAGAGATTCGCCAACATCATGGATGTCTAGTCAGTCTTAGCTAAGAGTAGCCTGACAGTCACGAGACACACGAGTGACGAGTGACCCGAATGGTCGATATTGCCTTTTATTCTACAAAGTTTTGCAACTCTACGTTTAGTAAGTTAACTGACTTAGGATGACCGACTTGAGACCATCAACCAGAGCTGATTGACTTTGCCCGAGAGGCACTTATACTAGTACGTGCCGTGGCGTTGCACCAACTGGCGGCAGTGCACGACTGTATAAACCAATAATAAGCTGCATTTTCATGAGACCCCCAAACGATTATGAAATAATTATTAATTTGAAATAAAAATATCGTGTATTTGTTTTGTATACAAATATAAATAATAAACTTATAAATTGATCATGAATATAATTTTACCTTTAATATGGCTTTTACTACCCATTTCTTTGCTTGGAGTAAAATCATTTAATTTATGTTCTTCAACATTAGGTAATGTTTCTACAGAACTATTGACAGAAGTTTTTGAGTATATTTTATCCGTAGAATTCAGAGACATCATACTTGATTTAGGCACTTCTGCGTCTATTGCACTTTTTAAATTTAAAATAACTTGCCGCACAGGATGCTGGATTTTACTTTTGAAATCATCATTGATCGAAAATACCTTGAAAAAAAATATGCATAAGAACTAATATTATCTATATATGAGCGTGCGATTGTGCTTAATAAGATATCTCCTAGCTAATACAATCAGCTAAAGATAAATTAATTTGATATTATAACAATTGTATGATGAACTTCTCGACTATTTTATCTTTATTTCCGTGATTCTTGTTCTTATAAATACATTTAATAATAAAGAAAATATTCTTACATTTGATGGTTCTTTTGAATTTTCAGGAGAGAAATGTGAATCTGATGTCAATTTGGGAACCACTTTAGTATTTGAAGAATTTTCAGTTTTAACAGCACTAGTTTCATCTGCACTATTTGATTTGGTTCGGATATCATTATCTCTCATTAATTGAGAAACTTTTTTCTTGTCTTTATTGCACCATTTCCAGTCTGGGTGAGCTTTAAAATGAGCTTCTTTTACCTCAGAAGCTAAATTATGATATTTTTGTTTTTCTTCTGCTCCCAAAGCATACCACCATTCACCAAGAATTTTAGAAACAGTACGATTATCTTGATTTGGATGTCTTTGGTGAACTACAGCACGATGTCGTTTTGAAAATATCATAAACGCATTCATTGGACGTCGAATTTTATCTTTCATCTGAAATATTATTCGAAAAAATGAGTGATTACTTTTATCAATGGTATTATATTGAAATGTATGTGACAAATTTTCAATGTTTTATGAATCAGAATTGTTTTCGTTTAGTAGAAATAATTCAATGGTGATTATGAAAATAATGTCAGTTCAAAATATGCGGAGAAAAACATACCGATTTAGAATATATAATTTGTGAAACGCATAATGCAAAAGACTTGATTTTATTCAGGAGATACATTATTCTAAAATAAGTGAAATTAAACTTAATCATATCAGTTCAACAGTAGTCTAAGACTAAGACTTATCGCACTCTAACAATCATGAAAAACTCATAAAGGGTCGACCTGACGCGATTCGAGAATAATCTAGTATTTTATCAGAGTATTAATTTTGCGATTCCAGTACAAAAGGGTCAAATTAAAAAAATCAGACCATAAGGTTCGAACCCCTGGAAGATCAAATACCAACAAATTTTAAAGCCTAGAAGGTTAAAAAATTAAAAAAGCACTCAATTATAAAAAATGAGGATTATTTGACGGCGAGTCGTTTAAGGATGCATGTAAAGGCCAAAATCCTTCAGGTATTTCAGAGTGTTGTTTTCTTCAACGTATTCTTCGTACCGTCTCACGATGTTCAAAATCCTATCTTCGACTTCTTGAAACTTTTCTTTCAAGCCCAAATCGATTTGATGCAACATTGTCTTGGCATTGCCTTCTGTCCACCTGTCAGATGCGTTGTTTGTTGATGCCGTGCGCTCTTCTGCCTCTTGCTTTTCTGCTGCTAATCATTTAAGAACGGAACAAGAAAGCGTTCGAGAACAGCTAGGATAAATGGTATAATACTAACCACGAAACTAAATAAATGAAGTTATGTAGCAGATACAGTATGTACTGAACTGTATATTTTTAACATTTTTTTTATATTAACCTTTTGAGTATTTAACTTATCTACAGTGCTGACCTTTTTGTCTTTGACCTTATAATAGTTTTGACACTTTTGCCCGGGTACCAATTTTACTCAACACATATAATAATAATAATAATAATAATAATAATAATATATTTGCCAATTACTCCTTCTCAGTACAAAAATCATACAGAACAGGACCTACAGAGAGCGAGAACGCCCGTACATAGGATTGGTCCAAACAATAAATAGAAATAATGAAGTATAATAAAAAAAAATAATAATGAAAAATAATCGGAATAAAATACAAAAATCCGGAGATTAATTCAAAAGAAAAATAAAAAACAACATAATCACAGTCAAATTGAAAGTATGTAACCTTATAGTGTTACTATATCACAGTACAAAAAAATAAAAGAAAAGAAAAGGAAAGTCATTATAGCTCACTCGGACTATATAGTTATTTTTAAAGTTTTAATGTAATTTTTCACTTTCGCTTTCACTGCACTATCACTTGTTAGGTTCTTTAGAGAGTTTGGAAGTAAATTAAAAAACTTGGCAGCCTGGTACACGTAGCTTCTCTGTCCAATCGTAAGCCTCTGTCTTGGTAGTGTTAAATTCTTGTATCTTGTATTGACCTGTTTATTTATAAATTCATAACTGTGCTGTCGGTACTGTTTTACTATTGCTTTTGTAACGAAAGCCTGCCGCAGATTGGGTGGTTTTAATGGATCAGAATCATTTATTTTGATTATTCTCATTATCCTTGCTTGCAATCCTTGTAGTTTTCTCAATGCAGTCTCGTAGACTCCTCCCCAACCAATAATGCCATAAGTAGCTATAGTAGTAGCTATATAGAATTACTGTTTTTTATTACTCATACGTTTTAAGCAACCTCGACAAGTTAAAGCTATTAGATCGATAGATGATGACAGATTTTGCATAATGATTGAATTGAAACGATTAGATTGAAAAAATACTCATACAAAATGAATATTTTTTCACTTTACATTAATTTTTTACTTAAAATTATTAGCTCACAGTAATGCCTAAAATTCTTTAGGCATTGCGGGTTTTGTCTAAAAAATTGTAGGCATTGCGGGCAATGCCTAAGATTTAGGAAGTTTATATATTTTTGCGGGTATGTCCTAAAATCTTAGGCATTTCTGTTTTTGCCTAGGAAAAAGTCACTTTTCCCTAAAAGCGGGTTGGCCGGTAACATGTACATAGTTACATTGTAATAGCAATAATCAATGTATTTCAGTGGTTATGGGTAAAAATAGTATTTTTTTAAATTTTCGTCCGCACGTATATCACTGATCTTGACACGCTTTTGGTATGTTATAGTACATGATAAAAAAGTGCCAAAACCAACCTTTCGGACCCCCCCCCCCTCCTGCCCCACCCCTTCCTCCCCTATAAACGTCCATTTTCTATCTATATTTTTTCTGAAGCCCTGAAGCAATTGAAAAATCTGAAAATTCCCAAAAACACTTTCTAATAAACTAAACAACCTTGAACTTTTTCAGATTTTTCGAGTGCTTCAGGCCTTCAGAAAAAATCATTGAAAATTTTAAAAATTCGTATAAGGCGTTAGAATGCAATAACCTTTTCGAAAAATTTTTCACTTTTTTTATTTCATTGAAAAAAGTAACCTCAAATTTTTTCAAATTTTTTCAGAGATTCGAACGCACCTTTTGAAGCCATAAACCCCTTTTTGTGACGAAAATAATTTTTTTAAAACGATACGGAGACTCGAAAAATCTGGAAAATTTTTTTTCTTGTTTTATTCATCAAAATTCATAACCTCGAATTTTTTCAAATTTTTTAATTGAAGGCGATAGCTTCTAGAGCCGAAAAATACTATTTTTAACAAAAAAGGGTTCCTAGAATCCTATGGTTCCTATATATTTTGGGTCACGAGTGAGATCCAACAACTTCTTAAAAATGAAATGTAATGTTTTCAAGGTCCAGGTGTTTAAAATAAGTAACCAAAATAGTTTGAGTATAGGAAATGAATATTTATCGCGTTTTATTTGCTTAATTTTATTATTTCAACGTGTTTTTTTTACCTAAGGCTTCTAGGGCATATTCACACAACCTTATATAACAGGGCATGTTTTCTAACTGTCCTGAATTACCAGAAAAAGTTTGGGCCAAATCCATGATCCGAAGGTGAGAAGGTCTCCTTGTTAGTCGAGAAAAAAAATTACGATCTATAGAAAATTTGGTTGATCCTTTGAGAAATCAGCTCAAGAGTGTCTTATGCAAAAAAGCAACGGTTTTCGAAAGTTCAGAACTTTTGTTCATACATTTTTTTTTTTCAGATTTTTTTGCAAAAAACTCTCATCAAACAGAATTAACATCACTTTTTCATCTTTTGGCGCTACCATGCATGGGTTCGATTCTCGTCGAGGTCACTTAATTATTCTCTATGTTCAAATTGACAGTTTTGGGACAGATGGTTTCTGAGTGATGCCTTCGTATTGGGTCACAATATTTTATCACGAAAATAAAACGGAAATACTAAAACCGGAGAATTTTAAATAACATCGATGTTATTTCAATTCAGAACGTTACGTTAAACGATGAATTACTGTGTTTAACCAATTATACTTAATGTACAACTTTGCAGTATAGGGATCCTTAACATACCCACTGCTTGTTTCAACTGCATACTTTCCTTCTTTCTTAGTTGCCATGGTAACTTCTTCTTTTATCACAGGATTGCATCGAAATACACAGTAGAAATTATTTTTTTTATGTTTCGCTCCTCGATTTAATTCAGACGGATAAATATTTACTTTCATTAAACGAAACTTTAGACAAATTGTTTTTAAGAAAAAATTTTTAACAAATATATTAATACATTTTTCTTATGACCCTTAAACTTCAAGTCCTACTTTAAAAATTTAGTGTGTATTATAACATGTAGTTATGGAGAGTCATACACCAATTCACTCCTTTTTGGCATTATTGTGATATAAATCACAGTTTAATGTCAATCATCATTTTCAACATAAAATTGACATCTTTGAGCTATAAAAAACGTGGAAAAAGTTGTAGAATAGATCTTTGCAACTAAAAATAGCTCATTTTTGGTATTGTAGCATTTTGGCACTGTGCGTAAGGTACAGGTCAGAGTTTTATAGGTGGAGACTTCTAGTACGAAGCAAAATCTTCAGGAGAATGCTCTCTATGGATTGAGTTTTGTGGAATTATATCGTGGAAGTTTATATACTATTATATAGATAGATAGATTTTTATGGCAACCGCTTCAGCCTACTTGACCTGGAAGCCGGGGCCACCCACTCACCACCTATGTGTGGGGGTGTATTGCCACACCATTTTCCTACCTCAATTTTTCCTGCGTGCACTGAGTAAACGTCTCCGGTGCTAACCGTGTCAATAAGGCTGACACTCCCTGCGCCTACTGGCGCATCCGTGCATAGTTCACTCCGTACAGTCTCTTCCCGGATATGTCGCCCTGTACACTGGCGAGAATCCTCGCCGGTTAAGCCGACGCTCTCTGCCGCAGCATCGAGTTGAGGCATTTAGCTTCACCGAGCGGCACCATGGGGTCAGCTCTGCGCCGGTAAGGCCGAAGTTCCCTGCCAATGGCATCGGGTCCTCTAATCCGCTAGCTACCTCCTCTTTACTCCCTACCTTCTACTGTCTCGCATTTGCCCAGGTCCAAAGACCTGTGGTGCAAGGAAAAACCTGGATGTGTATACCAGTGGGTTCGCACTAGAGGTATACCCAGGGAAAAACCCGCCCCGAGACAGCCGGATCTCATAAGGTCCTTATCCCGCCGCATGACACTCGAAAAGAAACCGACTGCCCGCACCGGGATTCGAACCCAAGGCTCCTCGAGCGGCTTATTGTTTCCGAGGCTAGCACGCTAACCACTGAGCCAACGACCGCTCCAATTTTATATACTATTATTGTGGACGTATATTCACACAGTTCGAAAATAAATAATTTACTCTAGATCATTTGAAATGATTTAAAAAAAAAAAAACAAAATGCATAATTCAACGTGAAATTTCCCGCTCTTTTCAAATCTGCAATAAAAATGGGAGGTTACGGTGTGAAAAATTAATTTTGGTTCACATTAGCTTTGAGGTTACGTTCAAGGTCAAATTCAAGGTCACTTTTCGATTTTTTATCAAAAAATACGTCGGATAGGAGGTTTTCGATTTTTTTAAGCACCTCTTGTGAGTGATTCTACTTTCTTTAAAATTTCAAACTTACCTATGCGAGGGTCTCTGGTTAATAAACAATTTTTTTTCTGACATCAAATTAAAGGTCTAGATGTCATCTTTCAACCCAATGTATAAGAGTTAATTTTAAGAGTTAATTTTAAGTTAATTTTAGAAAATTCAAAAATCGCCTTGAGGCAAGAATTAAAATTTTTTAAATGAGCCAAAATTTTAGGGGAAGTATTTTTTTGATACCTTGAAACTTTTAAAGGGGCGCCCCGGATAATTATTTTTCCTTTTTTCGATCTTAAAACTACTTATGTACAATCAATACCTGTAATGATAAAAGAAACAACATTTTATGTCTCTACCACGATGTTTCTCGTCTGATATACTTTCACTAACTGTTCCCTTAATCTATCTTATAACTATACTATTTACAACGTTCTCATCCCCACTGAAGACTCTATATAATATTAAAAAAAAAGTATACGAGCGTAGAATTTGTTTTACATATATACTGGGAGAATCGCGATAGATGCCCCAGCGGTGTGCACGAGCGCGCAAAACAGCCAAATCGCGCAGTTTTTGATTCGCTGAACGGACTTCATATTCTATCTACAAAAATACACGGGTAAGTGATTTCGATGTGTTTTTTTCTCAACTTTCCAGTCGTGAGGTCAAAAATGCCAAAACCAACCACCATAACAACAAAAAATGGACTTGAACTTGAAACACGCTGTATCTTATTTGCCTCCAGGTTTAGAGTTTTTTTGAGGGTCAAGATCGAAAAATCTCGCGACTTTTCTTAAGAATCAGTAATAAAAAAAGGGACATTTTTTTATAAAGGCCACCAGTGAAGAAAAGAAGAGCGCGCGGTCGGCCGTTTTCGAGCGCGGCGGACTGTTTTTTCGCTACATTTTACGTTTCTTTACCTTTCACGCGTTAGGCTTTCGCCATCTAAATAAACAAATACATGTTTTTTGTGTATTTTTTTCTCATCTTTCCAATGGTGCAATTAGTTTTTGGAAAATTGGCTTTTTTGATGTGGCTGTTTTGCGCACTTGAACATACTGCTGGGGCATGTATCGCTATTCTCCCCATATGTGGCGACTACATTCAAGAGTGACTTCAATTGTTATTCTTATTAATTCGAGAAGTCAACTACGTAAATGTAATTAGTTACCGACCGACCTCCATAGTTATCGCATCGTCTCTGGACATTTTCAATAAACGATTCGTTCCTTTTACTTGTGACTAATAATTAATATTTATAAACAATTCATTATATTTATCCCATATATATGGCTTGAAACTAGAAAAAATTTCCTATAAAACTAAAAATAATCGTCTCGATACGATCAAAATGGAAAGAGATAGAATCACTTAAAAATTGACAAAAAGTGACAGCATGAACAGTATCCGAGTAATTGAATCAAATGGCGGCTGGTGACAAAGTAAATCAATGGGGAAATTGTGAGTAAGTACAATTTTTTAAATCCTATTTTAAATTCTGATTGATACTCATCATCAACTGCAGAATCTAGAATAATATTCTTCTTTTTTTAGTTAATAATTTCAAAATTCTTAGACCAACTTCAGTTACAATCTTATAAGATACTCTAAGTTAAGTTATAATACACAGTTCGGGACAAAAACACCGTTCCACTATAACTATAGCATGAAGCTATAACTATACAATATTGCATATAAAACGTTTTTCGGAATTTTTATTTCAAAAATCTTCAAAGAAAACAAGCATGATTTCTTGTAATTTTTCGAAATATATCCACCATTTTATTAATCTTGCAATAACCAAAAATCGCTCTAAAAATATGTAATAATTTTTAGTTGTGAGATGAATAAAAATTAAATAACCTACTTTCATGTGACTCGATGGTTCGTCTATCTGTAGAGCACTTAGAGAATGACAGCGTCTTTTACTTGTAGACATGTCCGAGTTCGAAAGAGATGAAATGTCTGACTCAAAAACATCGTCATCATATTCATCATCTGGAACTTCCGTTGAAGTCTTTAAAAATTGATCATTAGATCCACAACTAAATATTGTTGGAACCGGAGGTGCACTCAAAGGTGGACTCAAACTAGAAAATGTTATTTTTGAGTCTAAATTGTTAGTTGTGAGAGTAGAACTACCTGCAAATAAAATTAAAGGTTTAGAATACACCCTATGATTTTAAATAATAATAGTTCTGTAAAAGTTATCCCTTAATCACTCTAATAAATACTGGCAGTTAAAATAAAATAAAAAATATATCAAAAATTATTTTTAATCATTGTCGTCGACGTTGCTTTTTCCGGTATTTTTAAGGGTAGATTCGTTTTTGTTATTTGACAAAAATGGGTGCAGACAATTTTGAAAATAGAAGTGGAGACAATTGAAGTGTATTACGCACCAAATAAGACCAAAAAATCATTTATTTTATGTTTAATTTTGATTCTTGAAAATGTGAGAATTTCCTGACGTTTTAGACCGTAACCCATTAACGAGGGAGGACACGATTTTGATAATCAACTTTGCGTTCTTACAATGTCTAAATCGACACGAAAAAAATAATGAAAACAACTGTATCTTATAGTTTTCAGGGCGTCTTTCGAACCGTGGTGTTTAAAATAGCGTAAATTAACAATTTATAATTAAAAATTTCATATTTACACAAGAAACGTGTTTTTAGGTAAATTTTTTTTCATTTCAATTTTTAAACAACATATCATTGTTACACGGGAGTAAAATACATACAGAACGTGCTTTTGAGTTCTTTCATTTGAGAAACCATGGTTAGTTTTGTCAAACAATATTTATTTCTAAACAAAGAGTCGGCTTGAATGAAAAAATGGACTTTCAAATTTCATTATTTTTTTTCTCATACACTATTGAGTTTAGCAAAAAAAGTTTATGCAACAAAAACATCTTAGAATTGATCAAGAAATATACTTAAATTTTTGCAGTATTTTCGGAAGTGACTTTGGGAAACCGGACTTCCCAAATTTTCCAGAAATTGAAAAATCGACTCGGAAGAACGCCCTCAAAACTATAAAATATAGTAATATTCATAATTTTTCTCGTATCAATTGAGACATGGTAAGAGTGCAAAGTTGAATGTCAAAATCGTGTCTTCCCGGCATTCATGAGTAAATAGTATATTACGTGCCTAGGGAGCGAAAAACTGGAAAGCCTCAGAGCAGGTGTAATTATCGCCCGAGGCGAAGCCGAGGCCTAGATTTAGTGAATGTGCCTTAAGGCCCACTTTAAAAGGGTTTTCTATTTTATTTAAAAAGCTTTAAGATTTTCTGTATCAAGATAGGAGCACTTAAACAAAAAAATTCACCGATCAAAAAATTGGAAATTTTTCAAAGAATCTGTCTGAATTTTTTCAGAATTTTTCAAATCGTCCATTACCCTTTTTCAAAGAAGCTAATTTGAAGTTTTTCTTGCGTAATTCAGAAACCGCAAAAAAATTTTGGTAAAGATCGATGACCCAAAGGTGAGAAAGTCTCCTTATTAGTTTCACCTTTTCAAGTTTGATTATTTTTTGAGTTATTTTGGGATAATATGTCATACAAGGATGAAAAAGATGTAATTTTGAATAGTAAAAGATCAATGTCAAAAGAAGTAAATGGAAAGAGATTTATTACAATGAATAAAAAGTCAGAACAAATAATATAGTTTTCCAGAATTTACGCTCATTTTTTAATAATATTAGCTATGCTCGATCATGTGATTTTACGAAACATTGAGTTTTTTTCTTTCGGCACCTCTTGCATTTTCAAATTATAAAAGTTTACTCGGAACTAAATTTTTACATGATATAGCAGATTTTATACTTACTTGAATATTTATTTTCCATTGACAGGACCTCATTTGGTTTGCCAGAAAGCTGATTATCAGGAAATTTACTCAAGTTATCGGAAAGGTGCACACGGTTAGAATCTCCTGATAATTGAATTGTATTTATGTAGTCAGAATTTATCTGTTTTCCTTTGCTTCTTATAGGTGCATAGGGCTGCATTTCCTTCGGAAAATAAAATTATTCCAAATTACAAAAGTGAAAATTACGCTTCATCGTATGAAATGTTTCATAAAAAATAAAGTATAAAATGAAAGATTTTTAAATTATTGTCATATGAATTTTTGGTAAATTAAGAAAATTTTTTTAGTATTAAGCAGTTTCGAGTCTCAAAGGAATATAGGTCATATTTTGAAAATAAGGCGCAATTTTCAACATAATTTTTTATCAATATGTAAACAAGATTTAATGTTAATTGAATCAGTACAGTCGTGGAATCAAAAACCAATCTTGCAGCATTTTGCAAAGAAAAGCGTTTAGAATACTGATTAGTGCAAAAATGCAGCTATCTAGCTATCAGAGCAGAATATGGACATCACAAGGATGACGGTTTACCAGTTAATGAATAAAATAAGTCATGTTCCAAAAATAAGGCGTATGCATTTTGAAAAAAAAAAAAAAACATTTAAGGCATGGCATATTTTTGGTAGATCACGGTATTTTATTCGGCCTTAAGGAGGCTCTACACCAATCATAATAATAGAACAGCGAGGCATCTGTCTGTCTCTTTCTCGCATTAGGCAGACAACCGCTTGCACTATTCGAAATCAATGATTTTACGCACATTTTCGCACAAATCTGAAAAAATTCATACGCTTTCCTTGACAAATTCTAAGACTTTTTTGTTCTTTTAAAATTTTTCGTAGAGTTCATGCTTATTGAGATAAAAAATCGCAAAGATTCATTGCTTGAAATTGTTTAAATTTGAATCATTTATAGCTCGTTAACAATAGATTTTAGAGAAAATTTGCAAGAGCACTTTTTTGTTTAAAATGACCCTAAAAACCTTAAAAAGTGGGTTTCAGGTCAAAAAATTTTTACTTTTGCAATGTTTTTACATTAACTTTTCTCAAAAACCGTTTGGTTAAGTTTTTCCAGTTTTTGAGCTATGTTTTAGTACATACTGAACAATCATCTCCTAGTTTTTGAAAAGAATTTATCGATGCGTTTTTTTATAATCACACAAAAAAGCGTCTTTTCGATACGCTAGCATAGGGATCTCATGTTAAAGTACCGAACTTTGATTAATTATATTTCGGAAATTGTTTGGTTAAATTTCCTGAAATTTCTCACACATATGAAAAGCACTGTCAATAATATGTGGTTAAAATTTCAAGACCCTTTATCGATAGTCATTTTTTTGAGGGAACTACCTTAATTACTCATCAGTTAGTTCGTTAAGGGGTATTTTTTAAAATACCAATCGAAAGCTTGGAACTTTTTATTTCAGAAAATATATTTTTTATTAAGATGGTTGATCTTTTAAATTAGTTATAAACAATAAAAGACCGCGTCCCAGAAGAGCCCGTGTTAAAATCGCCATTTTCAAACTTGTTTATCTCGAAAGTTTGATCGTCAACCATATGTTTTTTTTTTGGAATCTCATTTTGAAGATCTAACCAATCAATTGACATAAATTTTATCTTGTTGGATGATCTTTTGTATTTTGTGTAGAGCCTCCTTAAGGGGACCCTGCCGGGCTCAAGTGGCAGTGTGACAAATACAATGAAAAATTAGAATGATATGCCATAATAAGCATTAATGTAGCAGTAATTTAGTAATAAAGTAATAATAGTTTAGCAGTAATATAGCAATAATATAGCAATAGTGTAGCATTAAAATATTACCAATAGAAACAAAATCATTATTTCTAAAAAAGGCATACATGACAAAAATTATTCTAGACAGCAGAATAAAGCATAAAATGAAGGCTTGATGAATATACATGATTGGATGAAGCGAAGATGGTGCTAATGATTAGGTGTACATTGAGCAGGATCTCTGTGAGTATAATTAAAGAATAGGTATTACGTGATAGAAGGTAGATCAATTTTAAGGTCATTTTCTGAAAGAATGGCCATGAGTTGGGAGTTGGGTAGCTTTCGAATGAATACGGTGAGGTTACGAACAAATGGTTTGGCATAGCTTAATTCGCAAATCACTGAGAGTGCTTTGGTATACAGCAAATGTATTTGCTTTGGCCAAAGTGGGCGCATAGAGAGTTTTCCCTCACCATCCGTGTTGAAAAGTTTGATTACGACTGCTTGACAGCCTATGAGAGCGCGAGACGATTGTGAAGTTGTGTAGTAAAGTAGACGATGCTGGCGTTTTTATAGTGCATAGTTTAGCAGTGAAGAGAAAGAGTAAGTGAAATATCGTCAGGTATTGCGATTTAAAAGATGAGTGAGAGCTTCTTCTGTTCTTATTGTTATTAGTTCAGAATGTGTAGTCTTACGTATGAAAACTAAAAGATAACGGATAACTGTTCAAGCAAAATATATTTGTTGTGATATGGCGTTGGCTTAACTGAGAAGAATATGCACTTCTTTGAGACACAATAGGCGTAAAGATAGCTTAGTATTACTACCATAGCTGCAAAGGGTTGAAGAATTAATTGTAGAAAATTTGTGTGACTGAGAAATAAAGTGATCGCGAATATTTCGTGAGGAGCATTTAAAAACTAGAAATCTAGTTTTACGCTTATTATTGATGTTGGTGGGGATTGGCTTTTTGAGGGACCATTTTCTTGTTTTTGCGATAAAGTGTGTGTGATTTTTGAGGCCAATCGCGGAAAAGGCTCTGTTGAGTTTCTCCTTGTCGGGGAGATCGAGGATGGCCGATAGACCTGACAACAACACCTCGCAGTCATCTCTTTAATGTGAAGTACCATCCTGAATGTGTATGATACGTGGGTAAGTCGTTACATGAGGGGAAAGGGGAAAAGAAAAAAATAATAATACAAGAATTGACTGCTGTTTGATTGCAGGAGATCGAAAAAAGGTATTGTATGTTCATGATAAAGCGGACTTTATAAGATCAAATTAAAAATAGTTAGCGGCACATAAATTGTATGTGAATTACACTAAATTAAAGGAAAACGTATGAATTTTACGATGGTGTACTGATATAAGCGATTAAAGATAAAAATTTGAAATTGTAAAGGTGAGAAATATAGAGAGAACATTTTTTTTTGGAATTTAGGTTGAAAATTAATCATATCATAAAGTTACTTTTTTTCAACGATGATTTGACTCTAGAAATGAATGAAAAATCGTAAAATTGGTCGATAATAAATTTTTTTCGCTCACTTGGAAAAAAAGATTTTATGCTACAGCGCGAAGAAGAAGACACCCTTAGCAACGGCTTCCAACAATTGACTAATTGCCGTCCGAACGAAATATTTCTTTTCCAAACGTTAAAATTCGGATAGTATAATTTTCATTACAAATTCGTGAAATTCAGCAAAAACAGTAAATCAATTCGCCGTTGATTGAGTATTTGAATAAATCCAAAAAATTACAAGTTTATCAACCAACGACATGAGAGATAAATAAATCTTAATAAAGTAGATTTGTCAACATGTGATCTAATTTGTGTCTGTTACGATAGTATCACGCGACTCAGCTGACTATATAGATCCAATCGCTGTTGATTGAGATTATTAATAAATCCACAACATTTTTTGATTATCTGCCGTCGAATAAACAAGATAAACAGAGTCATCTCCTTCGCGAGTCGATTTGAAAGCGCGTACGCCATTTTCAGCCTGCAATGTCGATTTCGCAAGATTCGGCCCTCTATATAAATTAAATCGTCCTTGAATGAGTTTTTTAGTACATTCACCCAAAAGCAAAATTAATACAGCAACACATTATCGGGAAAAATAAAAAATCTCGGTCTTGATAGTCGATATTTGCAGGTGCCCGTCACGAAGGTTTCACGCGATAAAACCCTTTCGATCGATCAAATCATTGTTGATTGAGTTTTTGAATTAATCGACAAAATTACAACTTTATCCGTCATAGACTTAAAGAAATAAATAAAATTTCTGTCTTTATGGGGTGGATTTGTTAACGCGTATGCTAATTCTTTCCTGCTATGATGGTTTCACGCGATTCAGTAGGATCAAATCGCCGTTAATTAAGATTTTCAGTAAAATTACAACTTATCTATGTGGCATATGCTTGCATAAATCGACTCGCTGTCAATATGAACTTTAACGAGAGAGCGCACACATATGCAAGTGCTGCTCGATGTAAGTAAGATGATACCGACTAAATATTGTTTTTCGGCATGCGCATATAATATGTGGAAAATAAATTGGGAAAAATTATGCTTACGTGAAAAAGCATTATACTAAAAGGTAGACGCAACAATTGTAATAAACATATAAATATATAATGACGCATAGAAATGCATTCTGTAATTCAACAGGAGTTGCAAGTATTAATACGTGTAAGAACAGTATATAAGCTGGGCAAAAATTGTTTGGCTGATCAGATATTACAGTCGAGTAAGGCGAAGCTTTGCCAGTCTGATCCTCAAATCATTAAAATACGACAAACCCTTTTAATTTGTTGATTGCACTTGAACTTATACAAAGTTATATAAATTACTATAAAAATATTTATTACAAAACACTTCCAACCGTTACCACCGGTGAGATTCTGTCCGTTCAGCGATTTAAATTGTACTATACGAATAAAACCAAAGTCCACTTGAGTGTGTTCAAGTGTCACAACAGATTGTGTGGAACTGGGATTTCCAATAAACGAGACATCAGGCCGACATTACCCAAAGTACCTTCATGAATTTTGACAAATTTTTTTGGGCTAAAATGGCGTTATAATCGATACATATAGAAAATAGACGTTTATAGAGGGAAAGGGGGAAGGGGTCTAAAATACTGACTATAGGACTCTTTTACTTCGCAATATAACACACCTAAAGCGTGTTAAAATCGAAGACAAGCATGTAGAATAAAATTTGAAAAAGTATTAATTTGACCCATCTACTTATAAAAAAGAGATGGATCTCAAAGTGAAGCCCCATAAAACGGTCTCTGATTGGCTGACACAGATGGCAAATGTCAACAGACAGTTAGTACCCAAGTAACCCAAGGTTGTATAAAATCCATGGAGAGAGATGGCGCAGCTGTCGAATAACAATGCACATGTATTACTATATATATTATTTTTCGACGGCTGCGCCATCCCCCTCCATGGATTTTACACAACTCGGAAGTAACCTCAAAACACGAGTGAAAAATTTGACGCGCACGAGGAGCGTTTGAAACATACTAGTATACTAATTAATTATGTAATATGAGTTATATAGTAGGAAAGATCGAAACATGAATGCTTTCGAAAATCACTTATTAATAGTAATCAAAGTTATTATTGTGGTATCAAAACAGAGTACCTGCAACTTGGACCCAATCATATCACTATTTCTACTCTGACCTGACGATAGAATCTACTTATCGCTGATATTCGGTAATTTTATTTTTTTGTTTTAATTATTGATTTAATTATTTTTTAAAATTTTTTCTAGCCGTAAAAAGTCTTGAGAAATATCCGAAAAATTTTATTTTAACCGTTACAGAGTTAAAATTTCAATAATAAAAAATTTTTCGATGGGTTTTATCTCGTTTTTTTACTTATCTTTATTAATATAACTATACATTTGAAACAACTGACACAAAGCCATTTTAGAGTCAATTGACAATTGTTGCACATTTTTTTACTTGTGTCAAGGGTATCTTTTGAATGAAGTTTAAATCTTGGAATTTCAAAACTCAGAAAAAATTTTTCACAAGGTACAAATGTGGTCAAATATAAGTCATATTTTCACGTAAATACGGCTACTTGCTCAATTTCTAAATGTCACTGTAAAAGTATTAAAATACTCTTAGAAAAATTAACTAATTAATGGATTCAATAGAAATTTTTTCAGCTCTCCGATGGTGATATCAAATTTTCCGAAATATTCAATTTTCATTGATAAAATCGCCATCAAACATTCAGAGCTAAATATCTCGAAAAACTCAATATGGCAATAGTGACTTAATAGGTTTATTTAGATATAAGAGAAAATAATGAACTAACAAACAATTCCTGAGTTATTGTGCGTTAATTCGGTGGACTCAAAATGATCGGTATATAAAGGCCAACGAAACGAAATAATTTTTTAACGACAACTATTCACGTTACACTTTTCTTCAAGTGTTTAGCGACATTCTCAGTGTTCCTCGGCTCGCTAAAATTGATACTCGCTCGTATAGCATTGTAATTCGACTGAAAAAATAAATGAAAACGTGGTTCCTATATTAAGAGGTGAAAAGTACTTAAAATCTCAAAAATAAAAAATTTTTTTATTGATTTTTTTGATAGGATTCATTGTCAAATAAGTAATAAATATGAGTTAATTGGTTCAATTTCTAATGTGAAATTTTACATATTCATGTGAAAAGTGAGTTTGATCATCAAGTTAGTCACCAGTAGACTACCATTATACAGTCAAGACTAGCGCATACGCGTAGTAGATAAAATAAAGCCCGTTTAAATAAAGCAACAATGGACCTTAAAACAATTCTTCGTGAAAATGCAAATGCAAAAATCAAAAACTATTTACAAAATCTCTCACTCACGGAAGCTATAGACTACTCTTTATGGAAAGCTACAAAATTTTTAAAACGTCCAAAACGTTTCATACGACCCATCAAGACAGGAAATAACTGGTCAAGAAGTGAAAAGGAAAACGCTAAAGTTTTTGCTGATCATTTAAGCAGAGTCTTCGAAACTCCACATAGACAAATAACAGTAATAGAAGAAGAAATATTCCTACAAGCAAACATAGCCACTGAAAATGAGGGAGAATTGAAAAGTGCTACATTACACGAAATTAAAACTCTAATCAAGGAACAAAAAAACAGGAAAGCGCATGGCTACGACGGTATAAATAGCAAAACACTGAAAGAACTTCCCTTAAAAGCGGTGCGATTCATCACCATAATAGTAAATGCATGCCTACGGTTTAAATTCTTCTGCAGCTAGTGAAAAGTTGCTCAAATCATACTGATAGAAAAGCCTGGAAAACCATCCGATCTAGTAACGTTATACAGGCCTATCAGTCTTCTACGGTTACGTTCTAAAATCTTCGAAAAAGTTATACTAAGCCGACTGAAGTCGCTGCCAGAAGAAAGACGCATAATTCCAGAGCACCAATTTGGGTTCCGTGTGTGCCACTCCATCATTGAACAAGTGAATAGAATAGTTGTTGAAATACGTAATTCGTTTGAGAGGAAACATTACTGCTCGGCCGCTTTTCTGGACGTGGCTCAAGCCCTTGACAAGGTATGGCACACAGGCTTACTCCACAAAATCAGACTGAAATTTCCGAACAGTTTTTACCTGCTGCTCAAGTCATATCTCGAAAACCACACATTTCAAGTGAAAGTGAATAAAGAAATCACCAAATTGCACTACATCCATGCAGGAGTTCCGCAAGGGAGTACTCGGACCCACTCATCTACTAACTGTATCTCATTTATACATCAGACATTCCACTAGCTGAAAATGTCACCACAGCGACGTACGCAGACGATACCTCCTTGATAAGCTCACACCCGGACCCAACCATCGCCTCAAACAATCTACAAGAACATTTAACAGCAGTTCAAAAATGGTTCAAAAGCTGGAGAATCAAAATAAACGAAAATAAGTCAGCTCATATCACCTTCACACTCCGCAAGGACTCGTGCCCAACAGTGCTACTCAACGGAACTCCTGTGCGCCAGTGCGACGAAGTCAAGTATCTTGGAATACATCTTGATCGACGTCTTACCTTGAGACCGCATATTTGGACAAAAAAAACAGTTAGGCCCGAAGTCGAGTAAACTCTATTAGCTGCTAGGGAGAAATTCCGTACTCTTACTGGATAAGAAGCTGCTGCTCTACAAAAGTTTAATTAAACCAATATGGACGTATGGAATCCAGCTGTGGGGTGCAGCATCGAAATTCAACATCAACATCATAGAAAGATACTAATCGAAAGTTCTCCGAATATGAGTAAATGCCCCATGGTACTTCTGTTACCGATCAGAGAGAAAGATGAACGCATAAATTTAATACAAGGCATTCGGCAAGACGAAGACAATGAAAGCGAGCTTCAGCTACCCCAAAAAATTGAAGCAGAGCTTACTTTTCCTTTTTTACGTACAATCTTCTTTTTTTTGAAGATCAGAATTAGATATATTTCAGCAACAATTTTTGAATCGAAGAGATGTGCCGACTTCGGAAATTTTGTCTGTTAGAACAATAGCAGCGAAACAATCAACTTCTGGGGGCCAAGGCTTCTTCAAATGTACTGGTAAAAAACTGTTCTACCAGAATTTGCATTTGTTAAAAAAAATAATGTGCTTTGTAACTCAAAATGCCACAATAGCACAACTTGTCTAAATAAGTAATGAATTATCAATAATATGATATTGGCAATAATTGCCTCAAGGTTAGAACTTAACTTTAAATTAGTTTTATGCTAATAAATTGATAATTGATAATAAATTCACGACTTATTATTATTCATTGTTTATAATATATCATTTCAAGAAAATTCGTACAGTCGTAAAGAAAGAATTAGTATTTATGTTCATAATATCACGACCGACCGACGTCTCCGATGGGGATACACGAAAATGCCTAAATTCGGTTAGGCATTACTTGTTTTGCCTGAAAATGTTCAGTCATTTCGGGATTTGCCTAAATTGTTTAGGAATTTTCTATAATTTGATTTCGGTTTTCGGCATTTCGGTTATGTCCGAAAATCATAGGCATTTCTACTTTTGCCTAACCAAATCGGGTTTTGCCTGTAACAATATATGGCCGATTCTCCGTGAAGTCGAATGGTAAAAAAATATTTTTTTTTGCAAATATGAAAAAATTGTTGTATTCGATGTTAGGTTTGTCTGAAAAAAATTTTAGAAAAATTGGGGCCTTCTACGACACTTTTTCGGAGACCCAAAGTTGGCTATTTTAGCGTTTTTCGAAATTCATGAAAAATCACAAATATTCAAATAATTCCTAGATTAAAGTAGAATGAATCAAAAGTAAAAGTGCTCATGAGCTGTTTTGTTAGAAATGGTACAAATTTTCAGAAAAAAATCATTCCAAAGTGATTGGAGCCACCTAAAGACGTATAGAGTGGAGAAGACTTGAAAAAAAAAAACAAAAAATAAGAAATCTAATCGAGTTCGAACCTGATTTTCATTCCCAAAACTATGTAAAAAGCTTCCTAAAGATGTCAACTACTGCCTGATGAAGTTTTGTAATGGGTCTTACAGTGTAACGCAATGTAGACAACGATGTGTGTCGAAAAACGTGCAAAAAAGGTCTGAAAATGGGTGTTTTTGGCGATTTTAGGCATTTTGGACCTATGTATGACCCTTTTTGCACATTTTTCGACACACATTGTTGTCTACATTGCGTTACACTGTAAGACCCATTACAAAACTTTATCAGGCAGTAGTTGACATCTTTAGGAAGCTTTTTACATAGTTTTGGGAATGAAAATCAGGTTCGAACTCGATTAGATTTCTTATTTTTTGTTTTTTTTTTCAAGTCTTTTCCACTCTATACGTCTTTATGTGGCTCCAATCACTTTGGAATGATTTTTTTCTGAAAATTTGGACAATTGTCAACAAAAAAGCTCATAGTCACTTTTTCGTTTAAATCATTCTACTTTAATCTAGGAATTATTTGAATATTTGTGATTTTTCATGAATTTCGAAAAACGCTAAAATAGCCAACTTTGGGTCTCTGAAAAAGTGTCGTAGAAGTCCCCAATTTTTCTAAAATTTTTTTGAGACAAATCTGACACCAAATACAACAAGTTTTTTATATTTGCAAAAAAAAAATATTTTTTTACCATTCGACTTCACAAAGAATTGGCCAAATATTATCTGTCAAATTGTTTATGATTAATGAGGACATCTGGAAATGCGTGCGTTTGTAGCCATACATCTAATGAACGAAATGACACCCCTGTGACCAAGATTATATATATCATCAGTTCTAGCTGGGTTCTACGACACAGGTGTAAAACTCTGGGCTTGATTTTATGAGATAATTTCCATAGAAATAAATTTTATTATTGAAATTTTGACTCTGTAACAGTTAAAATAACATCTTTCGGGTATTTTTCAAGACTCTTTATGGTTTGAAAAAATAATAAAGACATTTGCACGGTATAAACATCAAAAAACGATAAAATTACCGAAAATAAGCGATAAATGGACACTATCGTAAGGTCAGAGTAGAAATAGTGATTTGATCGGGTCCAGGTTGCAGGTATTCTCTTTAGATACCACAAGAATAACTTTCATTACTATTAATAAGTGATTTTCGAAATCATTCATGTTTCGATCTACCCTCAAAGTTTTTGTAATTGATTTATTGAAAATTAAATTTTTGGTAATGATTACAAACCTGTTCGACAATGTCCAACGATGTAGTTTCAATTTCATCTGGAGTATTAGATAATAAAACTTTGCATGGAGGTGGTGGTTGAGTATTTTGCGGCTTTGTTATTAAATAAGGAGTTCTTTTAGTCGTTAAAATATGATTGGTGATGGATGTCATAGATAATTGATTGTTTTCCGAAGGTATCGAAGTCGGTCTTGATATGTGATTGTTCACAAGTGGAGTTGTGTCTTGAATGCATTCTGAAAAATGATCTGGTAAATCTTTTTCTTTAATATCATCTGAGAGTGTACATTTTTTCGATACATCAGCTTTGTTGGGTAAGTTAAAGTTTCCACGAAGACAGGAGCTAGAAACTGCTTGGATCTCTGGACATTGAATAGTAGACGTTTTTTCATAGGTCTTGAAAATAATATTTCTGTTTAATTCTACAGCTTCAGTATTTTTATCTGAACATATTTTTTGTGTCTTTATTGGTGACATCCGAATGACACTCACTGGTGGATTGTTAGTGAAATTATTAATTCCTTGCGGTGACAACCTGTGAGTTTGTTGAATTCTACTGGGTTCAGGCTTAACTACTGGCCCTGTGTTATATTGAATTAAAAATTTTGTATTAATTTGGGACTGTTTCCACTCGTGGGCATATTGTAACACTTGTGATTCATTTTGTTCTGGATTAGCTATAGGCATGAAGACATTTTTTTGACAAACCCCAAATGATGGTATAGGCGAAACATCAACTTGCGGGCTCGCTGAGCCATGTGCAGAAGGCGAAGAAAATGCTGGCGTAGCAGAACGTGAACTTCCCAGAGATACTAAAAAAAGTTTTCATTGTTTAAATGATAATGAAGTAGAAAGTATGAATAAAAAACTACACATTTAATGACTTCAATAAACTTATTTTTAATTTATATCATTAACTATCCAAAACCTTTTTTATTTACTAATTATTATCATTTCACAACACCTATTATAAGTAAATAAAAAATTATTTGAATCTTCATATTGTAACAAACTGGTTTTTATAATTAAATTTCAACGACTATGTGAAGGTTAAGCTCAATGCTTACGGATACTACCACGGTCGAGGCGACCCACATTGCTCTGCATGAACAGTCAAGCACATAACTTTATTCATTTTTGCCTAAATTTGAATCATAAAAAAACTGTTTGTATTGAGAGTGACCTTTAAGGTCAATTGTCTCACCCGTGGTAGTGGCTGTAAGCATTGATGTTCTGAAGAAGTGTACGGGACCCTGATGCTAAAGCTCCATAGGTACTCTCTGAAAGTTACAAAAGATGACCGAAAACACTATTTGCCAGAAAACGCAAAAAAAAGAAAAATTTTAACGGTGTACGAAAAATAAGGTATACGAAAAAGGCTCAGGGAACCATTTGTATTTTAGTGCAAAATCAAAATTTTGAACTTTCGAAACGTGCAATGAAAAGGGGAAGAAAAGCCCCACTCAAAAATTTAATAAAATAGTATAACGTGCCTAGGTAGCAAAAAGATGGAAAGCCTCAGAGTATATGTAATTATCGGCCGTGGCTGATAAACATGTGTTCTGAGGCTTTCTTTTTCGCTTGATAGGTGCGTATACTATTTTTCATGAATCCCTCAGCAGAAATGAACTTTTTCGTTTTGGTTGCCGATATGAAAAAAATTAGTTTCGGCTGGGGTAGCATGAAAAAATTTTGATTGTATATATAAGCCCTTCAACGTGTGAAAACCTGAAGCAACTAGCTTTTATAGAATCAATAGTTTCAATAAAACTGAAATGGTTAAATTTTTCAACAACCTATATAACATGACGTCAGGATAAGTTTATTCGTAGTAGAATCTTTAATATGGATAAAACTGGAATCCAAAAGGTCAAAAAAAAGTGGGACATGGGATCTATTATACAAGGTGTCACAAAAGTATGGAAACCTCCTAAAAGCGGGCTAAATATGCAGAGAAAAAAAACTAAAACCTCATATCCGACGTATTTTTTGATGGGGAATCCAATGGTAACCTTGGATTTGACCTGGAACATGACCTCAAAGCTACAGCGACCCAATAATCGATTTTTCAAATGGAAACCCCTATTTTTTATTGCAAATTTGAAAAGAGCGGAAAATTTTACGTTGAAAAATGTATTTCTTTTTTTTTCAAGGCCACTTCAAGGGCGCTACAGGCTCGAATAAAACCCCGATTTAACCTAAAATTAAGCTCAAGTAAGAACTTCATTTTCTAACTGTAGCGCCCCCAAAATTACCTTGAACAAAAAATAAAATGCGTATTCGAACGTAAAATTTTTTGGAGCAATGAAGACTTATTCTTCAAATACTTAAAATCACTTGTAGCACGCTTGCACCCAACTCCGGGAGATCAGCAAGACAATATTAACAAATGATCACATGCCAACTAAAAATCATATACTACAACCTGCATTGCTGTTAATACACTCGGCAGCAAAATTATCGCAACAAAAAAATTCATCGAAATTTTGTCGATTTTCAAATGCTTCTATCTTGGGCTAGATTTATCGTATCGACACGCTTTTTTTTTAATTTCTTGGAAATTTTGTCCTCTTTAAATCCATATAAATTAAGATAAGATTTGAGTTAATGTTGAGTTACAAGTAGTATTTGAGCGTGACCCTAAAAATTACTGAAAAAAAAATGACTCTTTGAACGTGTACCAGTACCACAGTGATTTTTTTATCGAAATCTAACATACACCATCGCAAAGTGCTCTTTTTAACGAGTAATTTAGAAAAAATGACCTCTCTACGATTTTTTTAACGCTCTGTAGGTCGTTTTGAAGATACCATTTAAAGTACGTAAAATCCCCCGTTTAGCTGAAATCAAGACGATTTTCTGGGCATTTTGCGTACATAAACCGTACCTTCAAATCGACCTACAGAGCGTTAAAAAAATCGTAGAGAGGTCCTTTTTTTTAAATTACTCGTTAAAAAGAGCACTTTGCGATGGTGTATGTTAGATTTCGATAAAAAAATCACTGTGGTACTGGTACACGTTCAAACAGTCATTTTTTCTCAGTAATTTTTAGGGTCACGCTCAGATACTACTGGTAACTCAACATTAACTCAAATCTTATCTTAATTTATATGAATTTAAAGAGGACAAAATGTCCAAGAAATTAAAAAAAAAGCGTGTCGATACGATAAATTTAGCCCAAGATAGAAGCATTTGAAAATCGACAAAATTTCGATGAATTTTTTTGTTGCGATAATTTGGTTGCCGAGTGTAGATAATTACGATAGTCATCACGCTCTTTGGAACTTATAGATTTGTTCAAGATACATAGAATTCACACACTGACACTTCCTCCACATACTTCTCATTGCACACAGCCTTTGGACACTTTTTTGAGCCGTTAGAAAAAAAGTTCTACGAAGTGTGCGACCGATCGTGCAGGAGGATACACCGGGCAAAGCGTGTTTTCAAATTCTTGAAATTCAGAATCGCAATCTGCTGAAAATTGCTCTTCTACCTGCGTGCGAAAATTCAACCAGTAACCCAATCGTATTTTACTGCTGCATCAACAACTTACTTTCGCTTTTCATCGTTCATAATCCTGATGGTCATGAATTTAATTTGGTTTTTTTAATAAAATACCCCTGCCAGATTTGGATAAAAAAAAGCTTCTGCATCGGAAATCAACACTAATCAAGATTCGGGAACACCACTGCCGATTGTTGAAGGGGAAGTTAAACAGATTGAGTCTAAGGAATCGTCAACGATACGTGAAGTAGCTGCAATTATTTAATTGTAATAAATTCTTTTGCTTTTATTGTATGCATTGTACTTTAAAAACAATCTTTTAAATTAAAAATAATTTTTTTCCAGTAAACATCAATGCCGCCGTGAAAATCGGATTTGGACACACGTGACCAAAATTAGTGATAAAATAAAATGTAATCACTGCCAAAAAGATAACAATCTGAGATTCCAACCAAAAAAAAGCAGATCTGCAGAAATTCCTAACAAGTTATATTTTATTTATTAATAATTTGAGCTTTATAAAAATATTTTAAATAAGTTGTGCATGAATAGCTAGATCCAAAACTTTTTTTTAAATTAATATATTTAATAATTTTTTCAGGAAATATCTGCTTCATCATTTAAAGATACCGAGAGCATAAACACCGCCTTCAAGAAAATGCAATCTTTTAAAGGTATGTATTATAACTAGTTACATTTTGAAATTAACAAGAAAATATTTTTTATTAATTCTCATTGTTTTTTCAGATGGAGGTACTCAATGTGACAAAATAAATAATGCCATTTTGTTTTTTATTTCAAAAAATCGTCAGACTATCTCAGTCCTAAAGAATAAACGATTTAAAACATTGATTAAGATTGTAACCCCTTTATACAAAGTGCCATCTGCTAAAACCAAAATCCATTAACATGAAGCAAGATAGAAAGTCATCAAAACTAATTTCATAAAAGAAATTAAGTCCTTATTATATCATTGCTTCACCTGCGACGTATGCACAGATAACACTAATTCAAGTTACATGGGTATAACTATTCATTATACTAAAACTTCTATCTATCTATGGATCGTCACACAGCTAAAAATGTATCTTAACAATTCCGAAGAATAATGAAAAAAATTAACAGCTATAATCTCTGATGGAGCTAGTAATGTTAAGAAATTTTTCCAAGAGTTAGATGAAAAAAAAAACATTTAGTCTGTGTAGCACACACGCTCTCTCACATTATACCAGATGCTTTAAACACCAAGAAGGTGTTTTTTTCCACTAGCGGTAACAATTAACAAGATTTCAAATGTTCACCGAACAGAATCACAATGCATAGATAGTTTGAATAGTATTTTAAGCTGATTGAGAGCTGTTTTAGTACTTATTTTATTGCCAGATAAACTTCGGTCAACACAAGAAAATGCTAATCCAATAGGGTTGGACCTAGAAGGCTGAAACGTTCAGGACTTTCACATTCCAACGTATTCGTTAAAAGTACATGATTAAAGAAAAAAAAATTTTCTGGCCATCATGCTAACTATGGGTTAGCCCATATGTATATCTTATTTTTTATTGTGAATGTAAGGATAATATTCTCAAATCGCCCTAATTTACTGTGTGTATGCTTTAATAGTACATTATAAAACTAATGGCATCTTTCATTGCAAATAGTTAAGTGAAGTTTTATTTCTGAAGTTTTCCAGATGTATAGTATTTACTAAATAACCACGGAACAATTATTCATGAACTAAAACAGAAATACATTTATTATCAAATAATAAATATCATTCATCGAATTTTTAATTCATTTTTTTCGTGTTTCGTCATTTTGTGTGTTCAAACATTAATTTTTTCAAACGGAACACCGCTAACTGTTTGTTTAGGTATCAAGGACGCGATGTTTGCACGAATTCCAAGAGATTTCAAATGGTTTCCATTTGGAAAATTGAAAAATAAAAAAATTTTTTTTTCAAAATCACGTTTTTTTTTTGGATAAAATCAAGTTCACTTTTCGACCTGATCATTTTTTCGAAAATAATTTTTAATCGTGTTCACGATTCTGTCGATTTATACCGATAAACAATTGATTTTTTTTGGAATTATACGAATGATCAGTTTAAGCAGTAATTCAAACTCACAAATTTATGATTATTGATTCTCCACGTTATAATTTAAAATCCGTGAAATTTTTCTACGCTAATTTCAAATCTCTGGAGCTGAAAACATCTAAAGATGACTATATTATCAAAGCCACAATGCAATTTACATCGTACACGAATGAAAAAATTCAACCTCGAACAGGAGTCGAACCTGGAACTCTTAAATCATCATAAGTCTTGAAATCTTCGTCTTATCTTATCTAACGTGGAGAATCAATACTCATAAATTTGTGATTTTGAATTACTGCCAAAACTGATTGTTTGGAGAATTCCAAAAAAATCAGTTGTTCATTTTTTAGAAAATCTGAGATCAGATTCTGAAAGGTCATTAAATTTAACATTAGAATTGGTTACTCTCATATTTTTTACCCCAATTTCACCAAAAATAATGTAGTCAAATAAAGTGTAGAAAAAACGTCCTCTTGAGACTTGATGGGTTAATATTACACTATAAAACAACTAATAAAAATTGGTGTCAGTGTCTGGTAGTAAGGATTGCTTCAATACCATTGTTTCGTCGAGAATTCAGATTAATTCGATTCGATGTGATCGTGGTGGTAGTCAAGGCTAGACTGAATAGTGTGCAGCTCAGAGCCACCGAACGACAGTATCTTAACGACACTGGGAATCACGCACACATATGGCCGTGAGATGGAAGGTGTTAGCGCGCGTACAGTGTATGCCGTACACGTTACGACGCGGGAATCAAGTTAGCGGTTGTAAAAACAAACTACATCGCGTGCCGGCCGGCGTGTCGAATTTTATGCGTAAAATCTTTATGCTAGATAATTCAATAACGCGAAAACAAAATACGCGCGTCTCATTAGCTGCTGCTATTGCCATGTATGTGTAAGTGTTTTGTACATGCTCGGTGAGAACTGAACAACCCTTACAGGGGCTTCATTAAAACTTTGGCAAGACTATAATTAATAGAATATTGTCTTAGAGTCTTCTATACTTTTGATACGAAGAATGACTCGTAGATATAATTAAAATATATGATCAGAAAGCATTCAAATGGTTTTACTTACCTAACATATTTGCTGCTTCCGTTTCTTCTGGATCAAATCGTCCAGTAATACGTCCACTGGCAATACCCGGAGAATCATTTGAATCCCTCGATGTATCTTCACTATCCAATTTAGTATTATTTCGACTGAGAGAGCGCAAACTAGAACCTTTAAGACTCAAATGTCTCGAACAAAAGCCTCGCCTCTGGCTTTCTTTGGTACATGGATCCTTACTGCATAAACGTCGCCATTGTTTACCATTAAATTTTTTGCGGATTCCATTAGGAGTTATTATAACATCTCCTTTCTTGTACTTATGAGGAGTCGCAGTTTGAGACCTTTAAAATATATTAAAAATAATTCATGAATGTACTTCGTAGTAGCTACTATTTCAAGTCTATGTTTAAAATTTATGGTAGGCTTGAAGAGGATATAACATTTAAAGATCTTTAATTATTTTATCGCATTTATGAGATTTGATTTTCTAATGACCTTCTAATGATCTTTGCATGGCCGGATATAGTCAAAATGACCTTTGATCCAGATTCAGCGACCTCCAAAATTTAATGGTGATTTTTTTAGAATTTCATATCGAGTTCTCTTAGTTTAATCTTCAGATAACCTTGAAGGTAAGTTCGCAGAGAACATATGACTTAAGATTTGGATTGAGCATCCTCAAATGACCTTGAAAATGACCCAACCAAGAAAAACTGACATCGGATCCGGATTCAGCAGCCCCGAAAATATAGTGTCCAGTGGGTTTGGTCTCTGGACACCAACTCTTTTTTAGTATGGCTGTGTAATTAATCACTTAGGTGTAATCATTATTTCACCTTTTTTCAAATATCGTGTTTTGGTTCTAGTAGTGCTTGCGACTTTAAGGGGACAAGATGGTGTTTCGAGCTGATATTTAAAAATGTCCATATAAATCGAAGTAGTCGAAGTATATTTTTTTGGACAGTAAAATATGTTTATCTACCTCTGATTGAATGAAAAAACTTCTACCTTCACTCAAAATTTCAATTACATTTCTTTTTTCATAATACTAAATATTGTGATCGGATTGACTCATTACGCGAATATTGATCTATGGGGTCTTAAAATCTTCAGAAAAGTACCACGTTTTATCAAAACGGAGCAGAATGAACAAAAATTGTGTAAAATTCAATGTGCACATCAAAATACGAGAAATTTTAAGAAAATAAATATTTTATCAACGCTAAATTGCAAAGCTTTTGGATCAATTTTTTTTCAAAATTCCACTCTGCTTAGGTGTGAGTGTACTTTTCTAAAAATTTTGAGATCCCATTTATATTAATGAACTCACATCAGAATCGCGAGATTAGTCATTCTAATCACAAAAATGTAGTATTATAAAAAAAGTAACGTAATTGGGATTTCAGAGCTTGGTTAGGAGTTTTTTGTCAATCAGGTGTAGTATAAACCTATTTTACTAAAAAAAAGTTTTCAATTTCGATCTATACGAACATTTTTAACTATCAGCTCAAAACATCATCTTAATCTCTTAAGTTTCGGCGGTGCCGGGTCATAGAGTATTCACTGTGTCGCAAATTGCTTTGTCTTATAATGCAAGGGTCACCTCAGCCTTCAGCAATGAGCACGAACCCTGTACAAAGCAACTTGCGAGCTTTCATCGTACTTGAGTAACGACAAGAAGATGACAATATTAATTACGCGGCCTACAATCAATTGTAGTGGCACGCTGAATACCATCTCATGTCAAAGCGTCTAGATGTGATTCTTTATTTTTTGTGCAAGAAAACGACAGTAATCTCCCGCTATTGTATTGTTACTAACAGCTCCCAAAGCCACAAGGCTCTTCGCATCTGATACCCAAGTGTAACGGTCAATTTTTTTATACTGTTCAGAAACAATAATAACGCCGATCTTCTTATGACGAACAATTCAATGTAGTAGATCTCATCACAGTGGCTTAGATTCATTCACATTTTTGCATATGGACAGTATGCACATCAAAAATAGATGTACCACTCCTTTCTACTACTAAAAAACTATTTTTCCTCATAATTTGGTGATGATTCACTGTATAGCTTTTTGAGATAATAGGATTTTATTAAAAAAATATTTAAAATACTAAAAATTGAGTTTAGTTTTTCTCAAAAAAGTAAAAGGCTCGGGTAACGACGCATGCCATTCAGTAAAATTTTTCTCAAAAGTACAGTTTCTGAGCATTGCTTGGTGATGATTTGGATAAAGAAGCTTGATGGGCTTTCGAATAATTAGAATTTGAAAATAAAAAGTAGGACGAATTGAACTTAAAAACTCATAAAAAACACCATAAATTGCATGATTTTTGTATGAATTCGAGTTTGGATATTATTAGAAATTATTCTCAAGACAAGAGAAAGTTTTCAAGTTTTCAAGTTTCTTCACGAATAGTGTATAGTTAACTCAAATATCAAAATTTCACGAGATTCACTCATATAATGAGTTTAAAACAATTTTTAATTTTTTTTAGCAATATTTAGAGCAATCGTTAATTATTCATGTTTTGTTTATCGTTACGTTGCAGATACAATAATAAATGGCAGATCACCAGTTTGGTTAGAACCTCCAAGACGAACTGGTTTCAAACAAACATGTATGCTATTTAGTAATAATTGTAGTCAATTAATTTATTTTCTACACTAATAAGCAAACTACAGAGCTCTTCCTTGATGGTGACCTTCTCCATGTAATGCACTGGGTCTTCGTTAGGATTTCAATGATTGTTTCGACCCGGCTAACGACTGCCCAATCATTGGTTGATCCTTTGGACATCTCAGAAATTAATGTTCCTTTGGCATTTCTCCGAATTTTTTTAACCTCAGAGCTAAACTCTTTCCGACGTGGTTTATTTTCACTTACGTCATGATGCCCACGTGTGAGAGTGTGTTCGTTAATTTATCGAGGATTGATTTTATAGGTAAGTCCCAGTTAATTTGATGTATTGGCCGCATTTTTATTTTTTAGAAAGGTTATAATATCAGTAAAATTTAGTTTATTCTATATTTATTATAAGTTAAGAAATAGTATTTGTTGCAGACAATTCATTATCGAACTTGTGTCACGTCACCATTATTTTATTATAAACAATTATAATATTCTTAAAAATAATGTATATTCAAATAACGATAAACATGAAATTTCACTCTACGAACGGACGCACCAGCCTCGATCTACGGGATCTGACGACATCAAGCTAAGTGGAAAGCAAAACTATAAAATTGGTCAAAACATCGAGTTCTATGAAAAGAACATCGAAATCGACACCTATTACAAAGGTGTGAAATAGACACGCCATGCAAAGCATTGATTAAATTTGAGGCGATGTCGGTTTAACAGGAAGACCAATAAACTCGTAAAAATTAGTAAAAGCTGTCGTCAGATTCTCACGGATGAGCAGGTGCTGACAGGTGCTTTCTCTTAATTTTGTATGCAAAATCTAGTAGTATATATTGAGGACCCACGGAGGCCTCTGCGCGATTCGACTATCAACTTATTCGGTGGGCAGAGCTCACGTCACTTTGTACCGCGATTTTATATCATTTAGACTTGTATTAAATTGTGCCGCGAGTCCAATGCGGAGTGTAATTGTAATCGAGACTAGTGCAGTTAGTGCAGTGCAGCCAACCAGGAACGCCAGCCAACCAGTTGCAGAGTGAGCCACGATCTACACCGAGAATCGTCCACCAGGCTTATGAATATTATTTTTAATTAGTTGAGTAAGCCTAGGTGTAAGTTAAACTTTTGTATCTGAATGGATGAATGTGTTTGCATTGTAATTTATTATAACAAATAACAAACGACTACTACCACTCCACACAAATCAATCACATCATATATACTTCCCTCGTTGTCACCAGCCAGAATAAAATCAATATATATTATTTATTATAAATTGGCTCTCCAGCCGTAACAGAAAATGGTGCATTCGGCCTAAGGACTCCTATTGGACTACCTTTGCAAAAAATTTTAGAAATTTTTCTGGTAATGATAACGATGGATTGTATGTATGATGTCGATGACAGAGATTTTCGAGAATGCAACTTTAAAAAGACTTCGTAAAGTTTATAGTGATTTGATCGACACGAAAGATTCAGAAAATCGTTATCAGTTTAATTTGTTAAATGATGAAAGAAAACAACTTATAAATGATTTAATGCCTTAAACAAGAAATGAATTAGGCCTCAATGATACAGAAGCTGAGTTCTCAATAATTGAACAAACTAATTTAGACAATTTATATAAATTATCACTGAAATCACCAACACTTAAATTGCACACGAGCTCTCCCGATGTAAAAAAGAAAGTCAGCTTAAAAGTAACATAATTTTTGAAAACTTTTCCAGATCAAGTAGAAGCAATTAAATCAGAATTTGATATTGACGAAGAGAATATTAACAAATCCCTTATCGATACATTTTGTGAAAACGGAGAGGACGATCAAAATATTAAATTTATTGATAAATTGATCAAACCTTTTAAAAATTTCGCTGTGAATAAGAATAATAACAAAGATAGAGTCTCTGAGATAGGGAAAAATAATATTCAAAACCGTGAAGTATTAGAAACCTAGACGACAAAATGACGACTGTATCACAGAACGCGTTGTTCAAACAATTGCTCAAAGGTATTACGAATTTCGACGGTTCAAGTAAGCAAAATACGAGACGCTTTGTAAAGGATTGTAGGCTTGCCAAAAATTCATTAACAGATGAAAACGAAGAAAAATTTATTTTATGTTTAAAAGAGAAAATGATAGGCCCGTGTACCGATATAATAAATCTTGATATTTTTAAAAAAATTGATAAATTTTGCGAATTTCTGGAGAATGCGTACGGTGAATGTAAATCAGTCATTGAATTAACTAAAGATCTCAGTAGTATTCATCAAAATGAAAAAGAGAAAGTTTCGTTATATTACATGCGAGTTGTCGACTTACAACAAGACCTCGAGGCCGCGAAGAGCCGAAACAATAACGCACACATACTTTTGAATAATATTGAAAATCATATTTTAGAAGCTTTTAACGCCGGTTTAATTTGGCAAATTAAATTACGTATGCCAATGGTAGATAATTTAGACAATGCTTACGAAGCAGCCGTAAAGATAGAAAATGAATTAAGAGCGGAAGATGAAAGGCGTAATTCAAATATAAAACAATCTGAATGTGTATTTTGCAATAGTAATGGTCATGATTCAGTGGATTGTATTAAAGTAGCAGGTTTTCGCGTGGATAAACCTTTACCCCAGACCAATAATATGAAATGTTTACTTTGCGGTTCATTAGATCATTTTGCGGCTAATTGCGAAGTACTTAACAAACTAAAACAGTCAGAAAAATGTGCACACTGTGGTGCATTAGATCACATAACGTCGAAGTGCAACAAGTACAGACCAAAAGTATCGAAAGTTGTTACAGTTGATCACATTAATGAAGTATGTTGTGGATGGTGTCGACAAGTAGGTCATATTATGAGCGAGTGCAATAACTTTAGAAATTTTTTCAGTAACAACAATAATTACAATAACGACAACTTTAGTAACAACAATTTTGATAATGGTAGTTTTTCAAATTTCAATAACAATAATTCAAACAACAATTACTCAAATTATAACAATGATTATAGCAACAATGGAAATCAATTTTACAATGACGACACGCAAAGATCGAATATTATATGTTATAAATGTAACAATTCGGGACATATTGCACGAAACTGTTTTTTAGAGGGACGCGATGTAGAGTCAGCACCACCAGATTCAGAAAATCAACAAATGCCGAACTTAAATTAAATAGTAAAATTCAAACAAATAATGTAAATACAGAGAGTAAGAGAAAGTTTAACAATAATTTGAGTCATTCGCGATCAGGTATAGATCATAAAACAACTAGTGAAGTCAAATCGAACGTGAGTCAAATAAATTCTAATAATATTGGAAGAGACATTGATAAACGATTAACAGTTGAGTCAGAAAAATTACATTGCAAAAACGAGGATAAAAGTAAGCTAGCAGAGCAAACTATAAATTGTAATAGTACAATCCATTCAAATTTGAAAGAGCAAAGTAAAAGAGAAAGTGAATCAGACACGAGTTTGCTTCAAAATTCTTTATACAGCGGTAATAACGAGTCAAGTGATAAGTTTGTTATAACATTTATAGAAGATTTTCCTAAATACGAAACAAAAAATGAAGCAAGCAGATGTGATGAGTTTTATTATGAGGGTAGTAGTGCAAAACATTTGACAAATAATAGCGATATAAATACCGCAGAAATGACGGCTAGTTTTGAAAACAAAATTGATGATGAAATTTTGAAAATTGATAAAAGTTTTGATGAAAGTAATGAACAAATAATTTTGGTTGATGATAAAGAAAATGGTATCGCGAAAAATATTGTAGTTTATGAGAGTAAAAATGAAAATCAAGTTATGCCACTTGTTAGTGGCGATGATGATAACGATTTGATGGAAACTGTAACGAATGATAAAGATAAATTCGCCGAAAGAGGCATTGTGAATTATGAAAGTGAATTTGAAAATGAAATTTTGACAAATGAATTGTGTATAAAAGGTGATTTTGCTCAAAGTAACGGTGAAAATAAAGTCAGAATTGACAATTCAGAAATAATATTTGAAAGCGAATCTATGTTAATCAGTAACCAAAATGGTAAGGAAAATGATATCGAAAATATGTGTATGACTGACGGTATTATAGATGTTAAATTTTGTGAAAATGTAAAAGTTTGTGAGAATAAGAAAAATGACGAGTCAAAATTTATGGAAAGAATGATAACGCAAAAAGTTGATGCACATGGAAAACGCCCTAAAATTGATAATAATAATAAAACAATAAGGACTGAATGTGTTGAGAAATCGTATACACTTGTAAAAATACCGAATGCCAAACAAAAGAAATTATTAGGTATGCAAATTCTCAAAAGTAATAATAAAAAAAAAATATACAAAAGTCTTTATCCAAAAATTAAAGAGCAATTTAAATATAAACGCAAAAGAGAAGACCCGTTACCTAAAATAAATCTTGCAAATAAAAAGAAGACTCAAGTGCATGTAAGTAGTATGAAAAATGTCTATGACGCAAAGAAAAGTATGATCAGAAGAAATTGTTGTGTTCAGTCAGAATTAAAATACGATCAAACAAAGCTGACAAAATTATTGAGCAATATATACAATAGTTGTTTTAAAAGAAAAAAAAAAAGAAAATTGTTTCAATTAAAACATATTTTTGTCCGGAGTACAAAAAACTTAGAGCGGGTAGGAATTTAGTTGATCATAAATTACAGCAAGCAAAATTTAAACATTAATTAACCAGATAAAAATATCACATTGATATTTTAAATAAATCTTTGGCAAATTTTCTTTTAAGAAAAAAAATAATAATGAAAATTAATAAATAAAAAAAGAAAACAATGATAATAATACCATTTTATAAACAAAAATATATATTAAAACCAGGATACGTCTTTGCTGAAATTCATGAATCAAAATTTTCTATAACATTGAATGCATAGAAGATACAGTGATTGAATTGTGTACGTTTTACTGTATGTCACTGCGATCATAAAAATGTTGTGGATGTTGCGGAAATTTCGTATTTTTAAGATATTTCTTATTAATTGTAAATTACAAAAGTCAAGTTAACATTTTTACCACCCATTTTTTTCCCTTTTTCCTGTAAAATACTCATTATTATTTCTAAAAGACGTTGTAATGTTAAAATTTAGAAGGAGCTATGAAGTTTTGTAACATTTGTAACAATTTCTGTTTATAACTTTTACGATTATTTTACCATTGCAAAAACTTACAAAAGAAAACAAAAAAAAAAAGCAGCATCATAGAGTTTATATTACAGAATTTTTTTTGTGTGTGAATAGGTTACTGAAAGAAAGAAAGAAAGTGCACGATATAACGTAATATTATGAAAATTCAGAATAATTGTTGAAATGTAATACAAAAACGAAACAAAATTAACGATCACCATTTAAGAAACACAGTTACGAAAACCTTTGTATGTAATATTAAGATATAATAAGTTGTATTGTAAATTCTTTGTATTACTTCATGTATCATCCTAAATCAAAAGTGAGACGAAGCTCTAAGGGCACTAGCCAATGGTCGGGACGACCATTTAAATGGCCGTGGAAATGTCACGTCACCCTTATTTTATTATAAACAATTATAATATTCTTAAAAATAATGTATATTCAAATAACGATAAACATGAAATTTCACTCTACGAACGGACGCACCAGCCTCGATCTACGGGATCTGACGACATCAAGCTAAGTGGAAAGCAAAACTATAAAATTGGTCAAAACATCGAGTTCTATGAAAAGAACATCGAAATCGACACCTATTACAAAGGTGTGAAATAGACACGCCATGCAAAGCATTGATTAAATTTGAGGCGATGTCGGTTTAACAGGAAGACCAATAAACTCGTAAAAATTAGTAAAAGCTGTCGTCAGATTCTCACGGATGAGCAGGTGCTGACAGGTGCTTTCTCTTAATTTTGTATGCAAAATCTAGTAGTATATATTGAGGACCCACGGAGGCCTCTGCGCGATTCGACTATCAACTTATTCGGTGGGCAGAGCTCACGTCACTTTGTACCGCGATTTTATATCATTTAGACTTGTATTAAATTGTGCCGCGAGTCCAATGCGGAGTGTAATTGTAATCGAGACTAGTGCAGTTAGTGCAGTGCAGCCAACCAGGAACGCCAGCCAACCAGTTGCAGAGTGAGCCACGATCTACACCGAGAATCGTCCACCAGGCTTATGAATATTATTTTTAATTAGTTGAGTAAGCCTAGGTGTAAGTTAAACTTTTGTATCTGAATGGATGAATGTGTTTGCATTGTAATTTATTATAACAAATAACAAACGACTACTACCACTCCACACAAATCAATCACATCATATATACTTCCCTCGTTGTCACCAGCCAGAATAAAATCAATATATATTATTTATTATAAATTGGCTCTCCAGCCGTAACACTTGTACGAAAGAGAACAAGAAGCGATCCTGCTGAAAGATGATCCTTTGAAAAAATGAGAAATATCGTTTGATAGGTCGATCAATGCACCCAAGCTCTTCCGAATAAAAACGTTCTATCTGCTAAGGAAAGATTTTTTGTACCGCTACTAATAAGTATGCCGAAATCAAAATTTAAATTCATTATCGAAAAATTTAATTTTAAGGCCAGTTCAGTACTGGACTTATTCGTGTAATTCAAATTGTTGCTTGTTTTCCTGCAACAATACACATTTTTCCTATGAATAAAGAGTTTTTTACAAGATAAAAAATCATCCACGATCTTAAATTTCAGCTTAACTTTTATTTTGTTAATAATAAGTGTCAGCTCTCCTCAAGTAAATTTTTGATAAGGAAAACACATCAGACATAGAACCTATATTGAATTCAAATTTTTTGTAACTTTTATACTGATAAAAAGACTCGTCTTTTTTCATTTGGCCTTGTGGTTCTTGCAAAAAATCAAAAAAAATCTGGAAAAAATCCAAAAAATGAAAAGTAATTTTTTCAGAAATTTGAAACTAACGTACAATTTAAAAAATTTACAAACAATATTCATTTCATAAAGATTTTTTACGTTGAACAACAGAAAATTGACGAAAAGCTGTTTTCAATTCGTACGATGATAAGCTGTCATATTCTAATGTTTAGTATCGGTGGTTAAAATTTTGATTTTACGTAATAGCCTCCTTAAACTAATATTATGAATAAAACAAATAAACTTATCATCATTTATCAGATGAATTTTATGAGATACGAATTATAACTAATAATTACTTTAGCCAAAACTATAATGATGGATTTATAAAAATATATGGACTTAAAATACCTGGGGGTCGCTGCTTGAGACCTTGGTGTATTACTACGATGTTCGATTAAACTACCAGTACTGCCGCGACTTTGCATACTGCTACGCTTACTGCTACCTGATAGTTTAATTTCTGAAAGAAAATTATAAATATAGAATAAGGAAGTAAAATTTATGAAATACTTTAAAATACAAAAAATATTTGAGGTACAAATTGATTTTTTCAAAAAAATTTTTTCCGTGATATTTAAATTCAAAGAGGGTCTATGCGCAATTGTTAGGTGAATGTGCGCATAACACTTGTACACAAAAAAAAACTTTAGCCGTAGTAGGTGCGTGTAAGGACGTTTTTCGCCGTGTTTTTACGGCATGCCTCAGGGAAGGATGTTTTCCGGCACGTTGGAAGTGTCAAAGACTTGTCTTGATGCTAAAACCAAGCAAGCCTGTCTTCTAGCCCTCGTCGTACCGCCCGCTCTGCATGCTGGACACCGCGGGCAAGCTCCTGGAAAGGATCATTGACGCCATACAGAAGGTTCTAAGCACAGTTAAGGCAGCCATCACTGGCAAGAGGTATTACAGAGGTACGAAGAAATACTGCGTCATCGTCACACTAGAAGTTGAAAACGCTTTTAACTCGGCGCGCTAGAATCACATCCTCAGCGCCTTAGAGAAGATTGGAGTGCCACCCTATCTCCAACGAATCATCGCCAGCTACTTCAGCGACAGCGACGCGGAGACCTACAGCGTCACAGCGGGTGTCCCCCAAGGGATCGGTGCTTGGCCCCATTCTTTGGAACGCTATGTACAACAAGATCCTTGGACTCAAGCTTCCCAGAACAGTGTCGATTGTCGGGTTTGCAGACGACATCACGCTTATAATCTATGACAAAAAATTAGAAGATATCAAGGCAGACGCAGACGACGCCATCCGGCTAGTGCGTAGGGCCCTTAGCAAACTGGGTCTGCAGACTGCCGATCAGAAAACTGAGGGTCTGAATGTCACAAGCAGAAAATTGAAGGAAAGCATCATCCTCAGAGTCGGTGACTGCGATATTACGTCCGTTCCCTGCATCCGATACCTCGGTGTGCACATCGATGACAAGCTGCGATTCGATCAGCACCTGAAACTAGTCAGTGAAAAGACCGCCCGAGTCGCGGGCGCCCTGTTCGGCCTGATGCTCAACATTGGGAGCCCGAGATGCAGCCAGCACAGGCTTTATATCAGCGTCATCAATTCAATCCTCGTGTACGGGCCCCAACATGGAGAGAGGCTACAGGGACACACAGCTATGTCCGCAAGGCAGCATCAATCTATCGGCGCGCCTGTCTTCGAGCGATATGCGGCTTCTGCAGCATTTCCCTCGAGGCTGTGCATGTTCTTGCCGGCACTCCACCACTGGTCTTCCTTGTTGACGAACGCTCCAGGCTCTACGAGCATAGCTGCGAGGACGCCAGGAGTGACACAACGAGTGAGGAGCGCTGGAGAAGTGGCATACCCAATGGTCTTGCGCTACGAAGGGTCGATGGACTGGCCGGCTTATACCAAGCATCGCTGCGTGGATCGAAAAGAGGCATGGAAAAGTCAATTACCATCTCCCGCAACTTCTGTCCGGCCACGGCTGCTTTAGGTCTTACCTATGTCGTAAAAAAAACGACACAAGCAGCTCGTGTCCGACCTGCCATCCTGCAGTGGAGGAAGTCGAACATGTCATCTTCCATTGCCCTCGATTCAAGGAGGGAAGAGAATAGCTTTACCGCCTAGAAAACGGGCCACTAGAGCCCGAGACGTTTGTTGGATTCATGCTCGAAAACGAGCGAAACTGGGAAGCAGCGTCCTGCAGAGACGTAGACGGTTAACCTGTATTTACGAAAAGCTAAGCTACATCGAGCATAATCTTCAAGGAAAATCTCATCAACTCGACTACTCCAGCTCATCTCAACAAGCACCCAGTCGTTCAACAAGGACGTTTGTCAAGCTAGTCTCATCGACGTACTCATCAAGGCTCAACTCATCGATTGCGACCAGGTAAAGAAACTATCCAGGGTGCAATTGAAGACCAATAATGTCTACTGCAGGCCTGGTGGGATCTTTCTGTCATCACCTCAACTTTTGGGATTATTTGGCGCATCTCAGTTGCACGAGCGCACGACGAGAGAAAGTGAGGCTACACGTTGAAATGTGCAATCTCACGTGATCTCGGTCCCTCTCAGTTCCGGCTGCTCACAAATGCAGATGAGAGGATTAATATAACCTCAATCGTTGTGCTCCGGTTTTCTCACATATCAAGTTCAACTCGTTGTGAACTCAAGAGAAGCTTTGCACGTTTAAAGTGCAACAGCTCACAGAAGATAAGTGTGGATTAACAAAATCTAGCTTCGCGTTGACTGCTCAAATCATTTGCACAGACTTTTGACATCTCATAGTGTAGAATCAATAATAATATCAGTGTACACAACTTTTGTAATTGTTATCAACTTTCTAAATTTATTGACTCAGTTTTGACTTAATTAAGAGTGATTTAAGTGATAATTAATAAAATAGTAAAAATAGAAATTAATGTCACTTATGCAGTGTTTTATTGTGAGACCTGCGCGTGCACCCATCCTATTAATTATTACATGTAATTGTTTACATAATTCCTGAACAATTAAAAATCTGCTCCACTTAAGTGGAAGAGAACGTTGTCACAAACATTTTTAGACTCTAGAAACAAGAGTGGTCAAAGATTCCATTCACATTCATGCGTCACAGAGCTTCGTAATGATAAGTCACTTAGAGGGGCTGACTGGACTAATTTAAATAATAAAAGGTACCAAAGATATGTTTTCTGATGTAAAAAGATTTGAAAAAACATAATGAATGTGTTTCATTAAATCCCGAATTTGAGCGTTTTCATTTCCTTATCCGGATATTGCTTGGGACGTATAAAATGCCTCTTATAGTGCCTGTAATCGAATTTTAGATTTTTGAAGTTTTGATGGTGCAAAAGATGTGTGTGATTGCCCATTGAAATTTTTTCATTTTGCGATACCCGAAGATTCTAGTGACTAACAAATTTTTTAAGAAATGTAGAAGAAAAAACTATTTTACATACAATTTATCAAAACGGCTGTTTTTGTGAAGGTAAGTGGCATTTTCAAATTTTTGATAAGGCTGTTAGAAAGGGAAGAAAGCGCATTTTAAGGGCTAACACGAGGCTTAATTATTTTTCAACTTTCAATAACAGTACTAGACTGTAAAAGTGAAAAAAATTTTTTTTTCAAGAACACACATGATAATACCCTATTTGAAAGTATTTTGTCCAGTTAGATAGTCATGATGAGTGTGTTGACCCTCTAAAAAAGCTTTAGACACATCCAAGCTACTGTCGTAGAAATCTAAGAGCGAGCATCAATTTATTGTGGCCTGTGGTTTCAATTTGTTCGATAGCCAATTGGCCATGGTCACAACCAAAAGCTAGACATAAGGTGAACTTTAGCTACTCGTGTGAACGATTTTCTAGAATTTAGTATTTATTTTTCATCATTTTCCATAAATTAATTTCACTTTGCTATATGTACAAGTAGCTACAGTTTATCTTATACCTATCTTTTGGCTGCGGCCATGGCCAATTGGCTATCAGACAAAATGAAACTACATGTTGGATTTTGACGACAGGTAGCTTAGACGTGTTTAAAGCTTATGTAGAGAGTCAACACACTCATTATTGTACTACTGTTTCCAAGTATCTAACTGCACAAAATACTTTCAAATAGGGTATTGAAAAGGGTTGTCATGTGTGTTCTTGAAGAAAAAATTGTTTTCACTTCTATAGCCTAGTACTGTAATTGAAAAATGAAAAATAATTAAGCCCCCTGTTAGCCCTTAAAAGTAAATACAATACTTTTTCAAAATTGAACCTGATTTAGCTCTTGAGTAAGGCTTATGTTAGAATTTTCAAATAATCATCCTTCAAGAGCCTTTCAATTTTTACTTACTTTCGGTATAATACAGTATATGAAAAAACAGTCCAGAAGCCAACGTTTAAAGACGAAATATCCCTCGTACACTTCACAAATCTTATGGACGTTTGATTTACATTAAAACCAATTCTGATTTATAGTGATAATACCAATAGTTTAAAGCCCTGAATTGAGACATAAATTTCGGTTGCTTCGAGGCTTTAGAAAAAATAAGAGATAATTTTAATAATTTCTTCCCGGTAATCAGAGTCGAAACGCAGTCAAAATACCTCTTGATTTTACGCAACAATCCATACTCTCAAAATTGTTTCAGATTTTTCAAGTGGAACCAATAAGTTTTATATCCAAAAAATCGGTATTTTGTTTTTAGTTCTTTGTATTTTTACTAACAAAATTTCTCTTAAAACAAATGTAGTTTTAAGAACTTCTAAATAGCCATTAAGTGAGTAAGAAATGTAACGCTAAATAAAAATGCAAGGCGGAGACACGTACTCAAGTACAGTCTACCAATGTAAAATTGGAATGCATCATTTGGTAGAGTATTTAAATGACGGTTCACTTTGCGTTGGTTCGATAAAAAATAAAAATTAACGCACCCACTACTATACACAGGCTTTACCTTTAGACAAACTAAACATTAAGAGGTTTGATAAATGCTTAATGAACTACTGTACTAAATAAAAATGTTATTGATAATGGTACACATTAATACCTGAATCACTAGTGAAAGTAATATTTTCTCGATCTAGATCGTCATCACTTTCATTGTCCTCTCTTGATTTTTCGTTCGCTCCTGTTACTCCAGATCCTTGAACTGCGGCTATAGGTGATGGGCTCGTTCCAGTTGTTCGAAAATTACTCTTTATCCTGTTTTCTGGAATTAGGTGATCACTCATAATTCTCATTGAGTGCATGGGTAAGTCTGATGACTCGAAATTGTACATCATTATTTTTCCTGAAATTTAAATAATATGTTTTTTTAAATAAATTGAATTAAAAATACACTGCAACTACTTAAGAAAAAAAATTTTACGAATAATGACTAATGTTTCGACTATAATGATGGCTCTTTTTTTAACTATTGAAATTCGTAAAACAATAATAAATTGTGATAGCAGTCACATAAGCTAACTAGTGTAATAAGGTGATGCTACGCAAGCGTACTTGAAGTTAAGGTTTGCGAGTCTAGACCGTGTAGCATGGTAATGCGGTATGTATATCGTGTGTCATAAGATTATGGAAGCCCCCAAAAATTTTGCAGAAACGACGTGATAAAAACTCAAAACTCTGTCTAAGACATATTTTTGATCGGGAATTCCATGATGACTTCGCATTTGATCTTAAGGAATTATTTCATTTTAAGAATTATATTAGGGTTTCACTTTTGGGAATTTTTTTTATTGCATTTTCGGATTGTTAATAAATCTGAGATCCACCTCCTAAAATTTGGTACGGAAATTCGAATTTTAAGTCAAACAAAATCAAGATTGAGCACAAGCGTATACAAGGCATTCAATGGCAATTGTTGACTTTAAACTCGGAGGTTTGACTTGTATGACATTTATATGACCCTAAACACCATCAAATTATAAGTAACCTCATTAAAGTTACTTAAATTTAAAATAAATGATCATTAGGTGAAATTGTTTACAATGGGAACTAGCGATACCTAAAATTACATATTTACAGTGAGAAATTATAAGTAAGTATGTCTGCAGGCAATTTGAAATTTGGAAAATTTAGCAATTTGAGTTGGCATAGTTGTGCCAACTTTTCACATTGAAATATAATTAAACTTACTCCTTGAGAATTTCGCGGATATATTTTGCTTAAGTTTACAGTGTCTTTCCTATCACAACTAAGTCTGCTGAATGGCAGTATAAAGAAGGCAGATTAATGAGCACGTGGACAAACAAAAAGAAGATATTTTGTATAAACGACTGTTGTTTAAAGATTAGTGTGACGTTTAATTTAATCATGAGTTATCCACGTTTTTGACTGAGTGGTGCGTAGAACCTTAAAAACTCGAATGATAAGAAAGGCAAAGAAAAAGCAGTCATTGAAGCGACTCCCACAATCGACACATTTTTTTGCAGAAATAAAACAACTGCGAATATTACTTCGTCGAGTATAGCGAGCGACAATTCAACGGATTTGAGAAGAATAAATAATCGAGTAGAAGATATTGAACATTTTTTATCAAATTGTTTTCAAGCATGAAATATTTGACTTGACGGTTATAATAGTACATGCATGATTTTATTCTCATTTGCGTCAGAACTCGTGTGGAAAACGTGAATAACAAAACGAGCGAATTTCTGATTCCTCTTTCTGTGTATCCGACATCCGTGGTTTGTTTACATCGTCAACTCCACCCTGCGACCTGCGCTTTCCTTCGTATTGGTGTAACGCACTTATTTGTACGTTCGTTTTATCATTCGATTTCATTTGTTTTAGAAAACGAATGCTCTTATTTTTTAGTAAAGGCTATCCTTCGTCTTATAAAATTTTTTCGTTGAATTTTATTAAATATGTGCAGGGTATTCTTTACTTCCACGTTTGCAGTGTTTCGTCTCAATATGATTTTTGAATTGTTATTCTATATTAGTTCTCTCATTCTTTTTGTAGCAGTTTATGAAAATGAAGAGGTATGTGAATCTACGTTTGCCGAATCTACGAGTTCTAATTCGTGTAAACAGTCGAAAATAGATAAAAATGTCGAAAATGAGGTAGTTGAGTCTACGAATTCCGTTACGCCCGAAAAAATAAGTGATGACAAAAAATCATTTTTCTTCAACATAATGCAATGGAAGGCAGATTCTTCAAGATTGGCTGATTTATTCCGAAAAACTAAATATAGTTATTTGTGCTACATGCAAGTAATTTGGGAAGGAGTATAAGGTATATGGTGATTGGAGTAATATTTCAAGAGACCTCAAAGATCATAAATTGTCATCCAGTCATGTTTTCTGCAAAGAAAAAAAGTGCAAAGGATGTAGAATCTCAACTCTTATTACAAATAGAGTCAGATATGAAATATTGGAGAAATGTTCTGCGTCGCGTTGTATTGGCTATAAGATCTCTTTCTTCGCCCGGTTTAGCTTTTCGAGAATTTGATGAAAAGTTCGGATTATTGCACAATCATATGATGATATTAGAAATGTTAGCCGATTTTGATTCTTTCTTTTCAGAACATATAAAATCGCATGGAAATCAAGGGCGAGGTTCCGTCTCTTACTATTTACAATATGTGATGAATTTATTTTCTTAATGTCGCAACGATTGAAGCAGAAAATTATAGAAGAGATAAAAGAAGCGAGATATTACTCGATCAGTGTTGATACCACTCCAGATATATCTCACGTTGATCATACCACAATAACGATTCATCAAGGTTGTCGCGAACTGTGGACACAAATCTTGTGCAGATTGTGCAGGGTTGAATCTTGTGCAGATGTGGCTAGATTTTTTGCGATGGTTCAGCAATTAAATAATTTGTTTTCCACGTCCACTAAAAAGTGGCAAAGTCTAGTTAATAATTTAAAAGAGGGCTACACCGTTAAAAGTCTCTCCACACCCAGATGGTCTGAGCGTCATGATGCTTGTAAAAGCTTATGTGATTCGTGGGATGAAATTTTGAATACCCTTCGCAGTATTTCGGAGAATAAATTGGACAAACCTACGACTAAAACCGAATCTAAAAACATTTACACATATTTCAATTCCTTGAATAGTTATTTTATAGCCACTTTTTGGAATGATGTATTGAGTAGATTTAATAGCGTTAATAAGTCTCTAAAACGATCTTTGCAAGAATTAGGTTCTGTAATTTTGCAATTCGAATCTTTGATTAATTCTTGTTTTTAACTTCGTACTGATGATTCGTATAATTTTTATGAAAAAAAAGTATTGAAAAATGTAAAATAAAATATTTCCGAGTCGAGAGCAGGTGTGCTCCCAAGCGTATAGCTAACTTCGATGAAGTCGATCCGACAACTCTTACAGAATTTACTTCGCAAGGCCATTTTTGCGTAAATGTATATTTTAAGATTTTAGATAATTTAATTGTAAATCTGAAAAGGCGCAAGGCTGCATATGGAAAGCCCATGCAACTCAGGTGGAGAGGAAATCAACTAACTGGTCACGTAATAAAGAGACAGAGAATTGTACTATGATTTTCCATGCAGTCGGACTTATAAAAGCACGTGTGTTTCGGTCGATCCACTCAAGCACTCAAACAATGAGTCTCGAATCAGACTAGTCCCATCGCTCTTAAAATTATTGCTGCCTTTTTAATGGAAGTAGCATCAACTTCACGAGGTATACTGCCGAAATAATCTCAATCTGGAGACGTTCATAACCAAACGGTTTCAGTCGCAGAGGAAATATGAGATTTTATTGCATCAATCTCGAACTTAAGTTCCTCGCGTACAGAAGCTAACTCGTAATGACAAGTCACCCAAAGTTGCTCCGTCGCAGATGATCGTCGATTCAGATCAGCTGAATGCTGTGTCTGAACATCCTCAAGCTGCGACATTCGCCGAGAAAACTCCTCATAGCAACTATCGAATCACTCAGAAATTCTGTGCTGAAATTTTTGACAGAATCTTTCTAGCTGCTTTTTCCACTCGATTAGTGCAGGTATGCGTGCGCCAGGTAGGTGATCACACATCTTACAGTGGTAGTCAGAAGAAATGGATGAAATCTGAACTACGGACTCTATATCTCTGTACGGCGAATACGGCAACATTGACAATGATAATAATGATGAAGATGGCATTCATGAGCAGCAGGTATAATCGGTGGCATTTACAGGAACCCAGCGGCGATGAAAACGAGTAGAACAGACGATATAAGAGAAGGTACAAAAGAAACTTACCCCCTCTCACGACGCTGGAGCAGATTGAGCAGTAGGAATCGAGTGGTGATGAAAATTTCATAATATTATGATTTTGATCGGGCGCAGATAAGAAAATTCCAGTGTAGCGCTGAATTTAAGAAGGGCAAAGGGCCCTCTGGGCTGTGCTGCTTCATTGGACGATTTGTAGCATAGTCTTTTCAACAGACACGCAAATGATGTTCGGACAATTTTCGTGGACAAAAACGTGGATTAGAAACGCACCGTGTTGAATACGAGCAAAGAAAAATTGATTTAATATTACCTATTATGAACTGTGAAGTATGTCATTCTATGGTCTCCGTACTCTAAGCTATGCAGCAACTCAACACTGACGAAAGCCCTCATTTTTTTTGGCAGCAACTGCGATTGCCAAGGATAGGTATTGTTCTGATGCAATGGCAATAAGTAAGGGGGTCACCGAACCAGGTGGTGGGGCGAGGTACTCGCAGCTCGAGCGTTGTGCAAAATAAAGCGTCATAAGTCGCAGTAAGAACGTGGATGGGTGACCGCCAGGGAACCCATTTCGTCAAGCACATAGCGCCCTCACGCATCGCTCAGCTGTGTTTACCAGCGTCATCATGTGCTAGCGAGAGGTGCTATAGAGGCACCGACCAACTCCAGTATGGGTTTTTCTCACTGAGTTGTTCCCCATATCACGGGCATAATCCCGGGCAAATGCGGAAATGGATGGATGGAAAGATAGGAAAAGGATAGGTTAAAAATGGTCAAGGTCAAAATGTAAGGTAAAAGAAAGGTTAAGAAACATAGTATAAATAAAAAAGTGATGAAAAATTGGAAATAAAGGTATAGGCCTTTATAGTGCCGTCCACTAGGGACGGCACTTTCCAGGCTTAATAGGCTGATGGTGTCTAAGCCCCCCCAGTAAAAAAAAATAAGTAAGGGGGTCTTATTAATAACCCATGAAGTCCGGGACGGGCTCATTATTGATACTTTTTTGAACTGTCGTAATTTTGCTGAAAATGGGGTCTGGAAAACTTGTGAGTAAGCATGTTCTACGCAAAATTCAATGAACTTTCCGAATCTAGTGTCAGATTTTCGATATAACAATCAGGTCAAAACTTGTAGATGGTATTATAAAAAAAAACGTGATTTCGAAAAAAAAGTTTTCTTCTTTTGGAATTTTCACATGAAAATCTTTTAAATCCTGGCATCTTCGGTACAGATAAAATGTCCATGGTTCCTTCTCTTAAAGTTATGATGGTTACAGTTAATGAAATATGATTTTAAGTACATAAATGGCGACTGGAAAAAAAAATATAAAAGGAAATTTTTGGAATTTTTAACTTAAAAACGATGGATTTGAGGAAAAAATTGTACTGATAAATAAGTTTTTTGATAAATTCTAAGAAGTCATTGTTTTTTTGAGTTGAAAATTCCAGAAATTTCCTTATATATTTTTGTTTTCCAGTCGCCATTTTTTGTACTTAAATCATATTTAATTAATTGGAATCGTCATAACTTCAAGAGAAGAACCTATGCACGCTTTATTTATACCGAAGGCGCCAGGATTTAAAAGATTTTCATATTAAAATTCGAAAAGAAAAAATTTTTTTTAGAAATCACGTTTTCTGGATAAAACCATCCATAACTTTTGACCTGGTTGTTATATCGAAAATCTGACACTGGATTCGGTAAGTTCTTTAAATTTTGCTTAGAATGTGCTTACTCGCTAGTTCTCCAGACCCCACTTTCAGCAAAATTACAACGGTTCGAAAAAGTATCAAAAATGTGTCCGTCCCGGACTTAATGAGTTGAATTGATTCGGTAGCTTTGAAATGAGCTGTTTGTGTAAAATAAGTTGGAGATCAAAATTGCGGGCGTTCAAGGTCCTTCAAGAGATGATGATTGATCAGTATAACCATCACTAAGGAGCAGACTTTTGGTTCTTCTTTTTTCAAATCGTAGACCAAACTTGGCATAGGCAGGCGCTCAATCTATTGATAGACCCGAAGAGGACACGAAGAGGCGTTATACTCTAGCGGTAATGTACATTAGGTGTTCTATACTTTTCGAGTTTTTAAATTGCTGATCATGCGTAAAGGAATCGAAATAAAAGAATCTAACTCGTGATGTTATTCACGAGCTTTATTTAAAACTCGTGAATTAAAAAAAAACAGTTTCTCCGGAAAAAATTCGATTTTGTGGTACAAAGATTTGTTCTGATCATTTAATATAATAGATAATGTTTTGATAGTGTTATTATACATTGACATTGAAGTCACATGTGTTATAATAACTTCAGAATGCCTAAACAAATTTTTTTAGGAAATAAAATGTTTCTTTTTTATACATGCTAGATTTACTAAAATTGATTGACTAAAATCTACTTATAAAAAAGGGAGCGGTCGAAAAGTGAGGCTACGTAGAACGACCTCTGATTGGCTGACACTGACGACGAAGCCCGACGCGAGTCGACTCGATACGAGCGCCTGCGCTGCTAACTGTAAACAGACAGTTTGTACTTAAATAACCTCAAAACACGAATGAAAAAATCAACACACGAAAACATCTAGTAAATTAAACAACAAAACACCCTGATTTACTTACAATGGCTTTGAAATTTTTTTTAAGCTGACAAGTCCCCGTAATTTTTATAATCAAGAATAAAATATGTTATGATAACTTAGACAGTGTACAGCACTAGCAAACTTATGAGTAACTTCGAAATAAAACAGAATTATTGGTTCGGGTTAAAAATATAATGTACATTAATACTATATCATTGTTTATACTATCGAGAATTAAATAATACGATAATTGATTCTCACCTTCGCTGAAAATTTTTTGGTCTTCTATGCTTTCTTCCAATTCGTCCCACCAAGGTGGACGAATTAATCTTAGATCAGCTCGTCTAACAATGTAATTCTCTTTTCTAGTAGTTTCAACTACAAAGCGAGTTGGTTTATTCAAAACCTTGCAAATAATTCCAACAGAAAAAACGTTAGCTAAAAACTCAGAACAATTTGTATCTATAGATTGGGGTTTTCGAAAACACACTTTTGTTTGAACATTAATTTGTTTAGAAGATGGGCTTGCATCACTAATGACGTCAAATTTTCTACTGGTGAGAATACTGCAAAATTTTCTCAATTCTTTTTCTATATCTAGTTCAATAAATAAATTTTCATCCACTGCATGTCTTATTACACCTGGATAGTACTGATCATTACATAACGCCAATACTCTATGTTCTCGCCATTCATTTAAATCTATTTTTAATATCGATGGTCCTACGGCTGAGATAGGAGAATCAGCTTGCTGTGATTTTGCGACTATAGTGCTTTCCCGAACAGAATAATCCACTGCTGCTTTTTGAGGCGCCGCAGACACCGTTTGAAGTGAAAACTAAGGTACAGAAAGTAAAGACAATAATTAAGTCACAAAATATTTCATATATATCAAAAAGAGAAAAATTCCAGAAAAAAATGTGCTTTATTTAAAAATAGTAAAATAAATGAGTGAAATAAGTATAAAATTGTTTATATGAAATAAATTTCATTATAAAAAATTTTAAAAATGGAATTTAAAAATATATTCGATTTTTAAATTTCCGATATTCGTATCAATGTTTAAAAATCAGACGCTTAAGGGGAAAAGTTACCATAAAATCAAAAAAAAAAAAATGATTGAATTTTTGAGTAAGGTTTTTCCTCCCCTTTTCATTGACTTTTTCAAAACTGCAAAATTTTGATTTTTCACGGAGATTCCGTGATTCTTTTCCGTATACTTTACGTGTTAAAATTTTTCTTCTTTCTAGCGAATAGTATTTTTGGTCATCTGTCGTAACTTTCAGAGAGTACTTATAGAGCTTTGGCACCAGGGTCGCGTACACTTCTTTAGAACATCAATGCTACAATCACAAGCACTTCAGGAGTAATCAAACTCATAGGTCACTCTCAAACTGTACTTTTATGATTTAAATTTCGTCAAATAGCGTAAAATGAAAAAAAATGTATGCTTAAATGTACGTGCAGAGCACGCTACGTGTTCGATCACTCCTAAAGTGCTTGTGTTTGTGAGCATTGATGTTCTGAAGAAGTGTACGCGACCCTGGTGCTCAAGCTCAATAGGTACTCTTTGAAAGTTACGATGGATGACCAAAAACATAACTTGCCAGAAAATGCAAGAGATGATAAAATTTAAAATGTAAAGTATACGAAAAAGACTCACGGAAATAGCTGTATCTCCATGAAATATCAGAATTTTGAAGTTTTGAAAAATGCAATAAAAAGGAGAAGGAAAATCTTATTAAAAATTCAATAGAATTTTTTAGGGTATCTTTCTAGCCTATAAACAGTTGGTGTCAGAAACGCTATAATTTTAATCTCATTTTCTGCCTAAATTATTCAACTTTTTCAATCTGAACTTATAATAAACCTCGATGGCCGATGCTTATAGAAGTCACTTTCAGAACTATTCATACCTATTTTTGATTTCCGTTTCGACTATTTACAATATTCAAAATAATTAAAACCAAATTTAAAACATAAAATATACAAATACGCAATAGGTCAACTTTTTTCGAACATTCCTATCTTCTAAACAATCAATCGGAATTGGTATCCAGCTGTCAATGGACTATTATCAAAGGTGTTATTTTTCCACTTACTACCACACTCAAAATCACGCGCTACCAAAAATCCAATCTTACACTGAGCAACGCCTAAACATAGTGCTTTAAGGTGACACATCAGTGTTAAAACCTGATGATTATTAGGAGTAAAATAATGCATAAATCAAGTTTCAACAAATATAGAAATTATTCATGTTTTTTTTACTTCATTTTGAATTTAAAAAACCACAATGGACCCCTAACATATCAATTTAACTGTGAAGACCACTAAAACAAGTTTTCAGCTTCGATGAATACTCACCGCAGGATTCTAAAGTAAGTTTTTAACCAATTTTTATGGTTGACTGCTTAAACTCTTTGTAAAAGTATTCTCCTCACTCAAGTACACTGGGTTAACATCGATTCTGTCTGGTCCAACAGAGTGTGGAACGTGTTTAAGCATAGGACAGAAGTTCCATCGGACAGAATCGATACCCATGGTATAACAGAATTTCGAAAAATGTCATAAGAACATTTGTATTTGCATTTTACAATGCAGTGTAAACATTTATATGCATACGATTTCAATATTTTTTTTATTTTTTGTGCGTTTATAGCCATACAAATGTTCCTATGACATTTTTTAAAATTCTGTTACACCCAAGTAAAATAGAATACACGGAGCAAACAAAAGAGTAATTTTACCCTCCTGCAGGGTAAAGCACGTCCATTTACCATCACGGTACAGCAGCCGCATGCTTAAACAGTAGCGTGACTGTCAGTGGACACGCTTGGACGTTCTTTACCCACTAGGAGGGTAAAAATTACTCTTCTGTTCGCTCCGTGTACTTTTGCAAAGAATTTAAGCCGTCCACCATAAAAATTGATAAAAACTCACTTTAAAATCCTGCGGTGAGTATTTACTGAAGCTGAAAACTTATTTTAGTAGTCTTCACAGTTAAATTGATATGCTAGGGGTCCATTGTGGGTTTTTACATTGAAAATGAAGCTAAAAACATAGATTCATTCCTATATTTGTTGAAACTTGATTGATGCATTATTTTACACCTATTAATTATTTCAGATTTTAACACTGGTGTGTCCCCTTAAACTGCTCACACTGATAGATTAATTGTATCAGAAAAAACGCGTTGAAATTGATCGTTGAATTTGAGTAAGTTGCATGAAATGCATGTAGCGACATGTTCAAGGGTTTTTCTACAGGGAAACTTACTAGAAATTCGAAAAGGGGGAATCTACAAGAAGTAATCGTATTTACTGCTCAATATCTGGATAGGAAAAATTGTCAGAATTTGTGGAATGGCAAAAATTTTACGGTAAAATGGTCTATTAACGGTATCTTTAGCGGTTTAGAGAGTTGATTTTTTTGTATCGATATTTCTTTATACATTTTTCTTTTGGAAATACTTAAATCCTGTTATGACATTTAGGGTTACCGAAGCCTCCACTAAATCAATCGTTATTAAAGTAAAAGTATAATATGTAATGGTAAGTTTTAAAAAAAGGATAACTAGGATAACGGTTGAAAAAGGCCCTGTTACCGATAGGACGTTGCCTAATGCGAGTCGCGGAAGCTAGTTACAATTTTTCCCGGCAAATTTATGAAGAACACAAGATTTATTAGATATTCCTCTAGAATTTATCTTAACATTGTAAGGCGATAATTTTCTTTTGTATAATTCTCTTGACGATTGTAATTAGGATGGAGGGAGAACAATAGTATTAGGTACGAAAGAAATTCTAAGATGTTTATGGAGTAATTCTGTATGGTTCGTGGACGAAACTTGTTTTATTACACTGATTATTTTCTTTCCAATTATTTTCAATACATGGCGGAGTAAATCGACAACCACCCTTATAATAATTTCCGATAGGATCTCGCGAAATTCCTACAGGAGTCCTATAGGATTCCAATAGGAATTTCGCGGGATCCTATCGGAAATTTTTATAAGGGCACGAAAGTCGTACACGTATTATAGGAATACCTATCATGTACACTGAAAAAATTTTGCACTGAATTCGTGTTCACCTGTGGTCTTTTATTGATATCACACTATAGTGTCTTAACTTTATATTCAACAGTTAACTTGAAGAAAGTTCACGGCTACGGTGACAGGAATTTAGGTTCAAGGTGAACGCGTTTTTATAATATTTAAAAATATTGTAAAAACTTTGTTATTTAAAAGAAAAAGGTTTATAAAATATTACAGTAAAATAATCGTGATTTATTGTACTTATCGATATTATTTACAAAGGTAACAAAAATATCGCTTATCAGTTATGCCTAGTAACAACATAATTTTTATTAACTAGTTCAACAAATAACAATGGTGAAGTTTTGGGTAGTGATTGAACCTCTACATAAGTGTGGCGATTTGTTTCAATGACTTGATAAGCATGAATATGTGTATCAAATGATACAGTTTCTAATATGTTTACACGGAAAAAAATTAATTTATCCGTTTTGTGTATGTTATAGCCAGCCAGCTAATAAATAGTGCCATGCGTAGCAGTAATCATCCCGAGTGTTGGCTTTACGGTGGTTCTGACATGTGCATTATCGATATCGCAATTTACCGTCACGCGTGAAGCCAAATTCTTGTCACAGTGACAAATGATTCCCTTCAAAATATTAGTATACTGTTTTGTGTTCACTGTGTCATAAATAGTTATTCATTTGATGAATATAAGATGTATTCACGCTGTAGAGATCTATTATTCAGTGCAAAATTTTTTCAGTGTATGCTCTTTTGGGAAATAAAGCATCATGTTCCTATAAAAAAAGTATTGGAAATTGTTGCTATCTGCTACAAGTTTGATGAGTATAACAATTACGTATCCTCGAAAAGTTATGAGTGATTGTGAAATGTCCATTATTCAGGCCCTTCATAAAATTCTTGGGTGTGAGAAAATTTTAGCATGTTTTTTCATCTTTGTCGAAAGTATGAGAACTAAATATTACTGAACATGCAACTAGATCAATAAAGTGAATGAAAATGGTGTGAGAAAAAATATTCACATGATTTGCACTGAATTTTGTACCCACTGAAAAATTTTTTGAACACTTTAAAGAATTATAAAAAGTAATACCACAAGAGATAAACTGTACTTTTTACTACATCAAACATTCTTAATTAAGTAAATTGGAGCCGACGTTAAAATCCGGATATAAAAATAGGCAACAAGATGTCAATTATTTTCCGACTTATTTGTATTGCTTCTCCCTCTACCTAGATGTCTTCCATTCTACTAAGAAAAGAAAGAGCTAGTGTAAAAAAGACCAAAAGGCTTGAAGTGTACATGTATTTCCAATGGGAAAAATTTGAAAATTTTTTTCATAGCGCTTAATCAAGTTGAGTTTTTTTGAGTAATCGCACACTCTCAATAAAACCAATCAGAATTCTGAGGGGTACCAAAAATTGAGAAAAAAATTAACGCTTTGAATGGGTCATTCATCCAAAACAACGGAAGTATAGCATGGAGGATATAGCAACATTTTTTGAAAAATGTGGGACAATTTTCAAAAAATTTATTGCTCTCACTGCTCAATAAATATAATCAGGGAAATTTATCACAACGGAAAAAATCGAAAACGGTTAATTCTTAGGATCAAACGAAAACGTTTCTTGTTTATAAATATTTAATTGTTAGATTCATTTTGATTAGATGAATTTTAATATAAAAATAAAGAGTATTACGTGTTTTGCGTACACAATAACTAAAAATATATGCATTTTTATTTATTTACCTGATAACTTGGTATTGTTTCATCAATATTACACACTGTGGACTGGAAACCTGCTGTTGATAATTCTTTGTTACAATCAGTACTCATTTGATAGTTATCATTTGATGAACTATTTTTCATCATGTAATCTAGTTCAGTTAGATCAAACTTTCTTTTTTTTGGTAGTTTTTTTGCATTTGTTATTGGATCTGATATATCTTTACTAGTTGTTTGCTTCATATTGAAATTTTTATCTTCCATTGTAAATTATTCAATTACATAAAAACACAATTACACATCAGTATTAAAACGATCAAAACAGGTTAAAATTTGGTCTCGTTAGATCAGAACATTGGATGCACTGAATCTGAAAACAAAACATATGAAACAATGTGGTTAGAAATGTATAAAAGTTCACGGTACTCTAAGAAAAATTTCCTGCATGATCCCTGCAGGTGTCCTGCAGGAATTTCACTGATCCTACAGGAAATTTTTTAAAAAATAGATAATTAATATCTACATTTTCGATATATGTTATTATTATAATGGTAATTAAAGATATAAGTACCACGGGTACCACTAATAAGACTATATTTATTTGAATTTAAAAAGTTTTTTGTGAATAACCTTTATAATTACATGTTATTTGTTAATTTAACAATTGCGAACATTATGTTTGATATTCAAGAGAAAAAATATGTTTACAGAGGTATCTATATAAAGACTGGGCTACCAAATTGCATTGAGTCAAAGTTATTGGATCTTTCAAGCATAAAAAAACATTACGAAAATACAAGAGAATTTTGAGTAATTAGGGGAGACTGCCCTAATGTGGCGTATCACCTAATGTAACTCGTACTTGATAAATTCTTTCAAATTGTTATATTGAAAAAATAATAATATCTCAGTTATTTATCTTAAACAGTAATTTTGCAAAAAAAAAATTATCGAAAAATAAGTTTGAAAAAAAATACAGGCCAGTGAGAAAACAGTCCCCATCTATTATTTTATAGTTTTGAAGCCTAATGCGAAATTAAAAGAACCGAAATCTCTTAGAAATTGTTTGAAAGCATTCTTAAATTTCATCAGAATTTTTAGAGATGGAAAATTGGATTTTTCATATTTTCTGTCTGGTCGACCAGAATGATGAAATAGTAGTTTTCGGTACAAGGGCCATAAGTAACACTTTTTGGCACGGCGTAGTTTAGGGCCCGAGCGCAGCGAGGGTCCTAATTGCTGGGCCGAAAAGTGTCCCCTATGGCCCGAGTATCGAACAACCGAGTATCGAACAACATTTTATAGTACTGTGTAAAGTTCACATTTATGCCCCCTTTTCCGACCCATGAGTCGCACTTCTGGTAGCGCGAAGTGATTAGCGCACGAGCGTAAGCGAGTGTGATGCGAACGCAGCGGTGCCAGAATGTGCGACTTATGCCACAGAAAAGCGTTCCATAAATGTGAACTTATGCCATACAGTGCTATAAAATATATATTAAGGTGTGCGATATTTTCTGACTTCTTTGTATTTTCTCTCCTCCCACTTAGATGTCGTCGCCCCAGCGCAGGAAGGTATCTATTTCCAAGCTGTAGCAAGAAGGATACTTACTCGCGCGCAGAGGCAAAAAGGTATCTAACTCGAGCGCAGCGGCAAAAAGGTATCTAATTCGAGCGAGAAGCAAAAAAGTAGTTATTCAAACGAAGTGGCAAGAAAGTTTTGACGCGCTGAATTTAGGTTGGCAACGGAGCCGTAAATGATAAAATTTTGTTTCAAAATTCAACATTCAACATTTAATTCAAAGTTATGTAAAGCCGATAACTTCTACTTTCCTCTCAGAACATACAAAGTTCTCCATTAGAGGCATATTGAGTCGAAATCGCGGCGAGATTGATTTGTTTGCTCGCATTGGAAATGAATGAAAATCATTACTCTAGCTCAATTGTTTTTTCTCTTTTTTGCTCTAATACAAAACAAAATTTTATCATTTACGTCTGCGTTGCCAACCTAAATTCAGCGCGTCAAAACTTTCTTGCCACTTCGTTTGAATAAGCTACTTTTTTGCTTCTCGCTCGAATTAGATACCTTTTTGCCGCTGCGCTCGAGTTAGATACCTTTTTGCCTCTGCGCGCGAGTAAGTATCCTTCTTGCTACAGCTTGGAAATAGATACCTTCCTGCGCTGGGGCGACGATGTATACTATTCGATTAGAAAATGAGAAGACCGGTATAAATAACTTAAAAAAATGAGTTTAAGGTGTCTCTAGAGCTGTGTAAAGTTTGCTTTAATATTAAATGGAAAAAACTTAAAACTGGACTTTTGTCGCTAAAAACGATGAATAAATCTGAAAAATTGCAAAATCCATGTATTATATGTATTTTTTTATTAAAAGAAGCCTATTACTATTTTAGAATTTTAGTACTGTGTGCAAAGTTCACACCAGAATTCTTAAGATAAAGACCTCTACTACATACCAAATTCTCCAGAAAAATGCCCTTTATGCAATAAGTTTTGTAGAATATTGATATAGACCTTTAAATCAGTTTTACTTTTCAACGTTTGCTCAAAAACATCGATAAATTTTCTCATTTTTTGCTTTTGATCACATTTAAGAAGAACTTTTCAAAAACTTTAATCAAAAATCCATAAAACTCAATTCATAAAGGACATTTTTCTGAAGAATTTGATTTGAATTGAATTTATTGGGTCCGAATATAGATTTTCGAAAATCATTTGATGAGTATTTTTTTTCAATTAAGTAGTAAAGTGTGGAATTTATAAAAAGGAACATTACGCCATGTTCATTTTAAAAATAATGTAGCCCCGTAAATGATAGACAAAAAAAAATAAAAAAAAAACAATATAAGCGGCTAATAATCTTCAGAAACTCTTGATGCTCTAAGATGCTCTTTACATTGATACTTCAGTCACTTTACATTGTGAACATTGCAGTGTTTTTTCACGAGAAATGTGAATTACACAAAACTGCCAATGGTAATTAATGCTAAACAATTATTTTTTAATAATGGCATAAGTTGAAAAATCAACATGCAAGGCTAAAATTTGTTAAAAAAAGAAAAGGTATCTAAAAATAGATCGCTGCGCTAATACAGCATAGTGTTCGGTTTTTGTGTTTATTATCGATGTAACTTTCAGTTATTCTAAGGGCATAAGTAAAAAGATCAGCACATATAATTTGTCACTATCTCCCAGTTTATACTGCTGGAAGTAACTGGATTGTTTCTTTGTCAAGCAAAAAAAATTATAGCCCATTATTCTGCTATGTTATATGTTATTTTCAAGCCCACTGAACAACAACCACTGTTGTACTAGATCTGAGTTTTTTTTTTGTTTTTAATAAAATTAAATAAATCTTGGTTTACTATTCGAAATATGATCCTTATTAGGGGTAAAGTAGGTGATGACTTACTTGATTTTTTACTAGGGGTGTACGAGTACTCAAAAAAGCTCGACTCGATCGAGTCGAGTTTTTTTTTGAGAACTCGCCATGTTTTCGAGTTTCAGCTAAATAAGTTATGCATTAACAAACCAATGAATATCCCCGTGGTCTGTGCATGCATGCTCCTGAGTGTTAGTTACTCGCAGCACTGATATTTTTACAATATGCATACATTGTATATACAATATATCGATGTCCTACGTGAAAAATAACACTTTTCCATTTAAATTAACATATAATCGTTGTGATCTTCGTAAAGAGCGTCGATATATACAAAAATACGAGCACTGCGAGAACATTACACTTCGGAGAATGCACATACAACGGAAACAATCAATTTTGTTAATGTATCATTTATTTAGCTAAAACTCAAAAACATGACGAGTACTCGAATTTTTCCTACTCGAGTCTAGTTCAAATAGAGTAAAACTATATAGGTATTTTAATCAATCCTACAACGAATATTATGTTCTATTCATTGTTTTTTTTTTAATAAATAGTTTAGGAATACCTTTTTTGGAGTGTCTATATTGTACTACTGATGAATTATTTTTTATCCTCAAAAATTATTGATTTTATAGTAAAGTTTTACGTAGAAAAATGGTGTTGAAATTAATCAAAGAATTTTTAGAACATAATTTTTTATTGAATATTTCAAGATGATTTTGAGTTGAAAGTCAGGGATATCACCCCCTACCCCTAAATTGGATCACTTATTGAATTGCACAACTAGACTTTTCCTCTGCATCCTCAAAAACATTATATGCATGCCTTGAAATGCCCAATGCGCTTGAAATAGACCTAAAAACAGGCAGGGTAATGACCTATTAATGCCTTCCAGTGATGCAACCCTTACCAGTCTAATTTTTTAATTGATTACACATGCAAAGCCATTTAATAATCACTCCAACTTAGAATAAAAAACAAGTAACATGTAATCATGTATCTGTATCTGTATGGCTCAATGACGTAATTAATTGCAATCAGCAAACCATGTATTTATGAACCAATCATTGAAATGTAATATATTTCATTTTAATCTCTTATTTACTTTGTTACAAGAATATACTCAATTATTATTCAGACAATATAAATATTAAAGCCTTGTATAGATGTTACGAGAACAATCAAGTAAAGGGATTTACTTGATAGATAATAATATAATTAAAAATTTTAATAGGGAATCATTTAATTTCAAGATATAACATTTTTGTGGCAATGATAAAATGTAATTTTGCGCAACCAAACTAACTTTTAAAGAGATAATTTCATAACTATTTTTTCTGATGATACATTAATTATTTATAATTTTATACATCGTGAATAAACTAAAAATCAAATTATGTTATACCTTTTATTAACCATTGTCATATTTTAGAGTCAGAATCATAAATAAATTAGAAGTAATTATGAGACACTTGCTTCTGCAGTATTATAATTGAGTGCATGAAGTTTTTGCAAAGTATTTTATGAGAAATCAAACAATGTGAAATGTGAGTTTTTCCTCTAATATGAAGTACATATAATTAAGTATTAACGTGAATTTTGGAAAGAAAATTCATTAATTTTTCATCATTAAATAAATTGCACTAGCAAAATAGATTTAATAATTAAAGTATATTTTTACAAATTATAAAAAATCATTGATAGTGTAGTTAACTGAATGAGTCAAATCCTAGAACTTTTAGGTTAACAGTTTTTTCTTCTTAAATGAGCTTAAATTTAGTTTAAGTTTGACTATAGAAATTTGCAAACTAAATCTTTAACGCTGATAAAAATGGGTAAATTATCTAAGGAAGAGATTGAACGGTTCCAAAAATTGTGAAAGATGCATAAAACATTGTGTAATGGTAAATATAAAAGATAATTGTACTTAAGTATTTACCTGAAAACTTTTAATACCCTAAATTTTATTAAATCGATATATATGAATGACCAATTTATTGTTTTTAACTTTCTTTTAACTCTTAATATATTAAGATTTAAATTCTATATATAAATTGCTATATCATACAATTATTTGTTGAATCGCAAGGATTACTTACATAATTTTCAAATGCAATGTATTTCCACTTTTACAGGATATATTTAGATATAAATTAAATTCAATTAAAACTCAATAATTTCAAAAATTATCTGAATTAAACTTATTAAGTTTAATGAAAATTCAATTGTCAGTTTTATTTCTATTATCATTAGAGGGTGGTTTTGGACTAAGACAAAATATGTGTAAAGATATATCATTTTTGACCTACCATTCAGCATGAATATACCATCACTAATATATTGACTTTTAGTAAAATTTTTATCATAATGCAAAATATTAGTATTTTAAATAGCAAAAAATAATGAAATATAATAAAATAGAAGAACTTTGATAGCTATCAGTAACTTTATAATTATTAACATCAAATAAGTTTTATTTTAGAATTAATGACATATTGTGAATTTTAAATGATCTCATCTCACCATTAGAAAAGTGTAGATTCATTTGGTTTAGATGTCAAGAAAAATATTCAATTATTCTACTTTTAAATAAAGTGATGAAATCACAATTAGCTTGATACAGAACTTTTTATTCATTTTGAAATCAAATGAGTTTTTCAAAAATTACTATAAATAATCTTTAGTATGAGAGATTTTTTACTAGAATGCATAATACAAATTAATGATATCTTTCAAGAATTCATCAAAGTCTGGTATCCTTTCTCAGAGTTTACTATTTTTAATTGAATTGAAAGACAATAAATTAACAAATTGTAAGTAAAAACAATTAAGAGCAGCAGGTTATGTCATTATTTTGTATCCGATTAGGTTCAAATATTATGATCACTCTATTTTTGAGTAAATGATTTATTCCATTAGTGAACTATTAATTATAATAATATTCATCGTTATTGCAGCTGCGTTAAGATTTTAGAGTTCGAATACACAGCAAGATAAGGTACTATTCAAACACATTATAATTTTGCACTTTTATTTGCAGGCACAAAGAAAACTGGTATTTTAATTAGATACAAAACATATCTAATCGTTATTATATTTTTAAACTAATTACATTTATTTTATGTAAAGTATAATTAATAATCAAATTTTTCTTCCGCATACAAATGAAAATGCATAATAAGTACTATGTGCTTGAATGATACCTTACTTATACTAATGAAAAAAATATTGAATTACTGTTTATAATTTATGATAATTAATCTGTCCAAATAAATTATAAACGAAAGACAGAAAATTCATTAATCTCATTTTTCTTCCTTTATCCTGTGATTCATAAAACTCAAAATAATAGTTAATGTTTTTCTTTAATAAGATTGTTTTCATAGAGAATTAAATATCTTCAAAGAAAAGACACAATAAAAATATAATTTATCGAGTGATTAATACAAAAGTATTGGCAAATGAATAAAACAATGATTTTTTGGATAATAATTGAGTATAGTTAATACAACTAAGTGGCATTTGTATTCACTATTCATACCTTAACATGTTGAACATTTTCCTTTGCTTTACATGAGTATGCTTGAAGACAAGAACATATTTTAATGCATATGTATGTATGTATATTTATTTGTGTATGTATGCATAAATGAATATATGGATGGATACATATATACATTTGCGTTATAGGTATGAATGTTTTTTTGTGTTTTATGTGTGTAAGAAGTATTTATTTGTATTCATCCATGATTGTTCATAATGACATTTATGATACTCTTCACAAAAGATAATATTCATCTCCTGTATTAGCTCAAATTTAGTTTGAAACACTGGATGATTATGTGATTTTGGTGTAATTACTGATTGTTCATTTTCAAACAGGATTGCAATCAAATACACTTAAATGCACTTATATTATCAGTTCAGTTCATTTTCAACATATTATATGTTTATTTATGAAGAGATGGAGAAATAAAACATATTTATTTCATTAGATGGCACTATGCAGATGTAGAGCATTTAAATAGAGATAAGCTACATTTAGAATATAAGAACATGTGTGGATCTCAAAGGTGCACCTTTTTGACTGTTACATATACTGCAGACAAATTGTAGACAAATAAAACAAGTTTAGCAGTTTATTATATCCTCTTCTGAAATAAAGGCACAATCAAATTATTTTAATAAACAACCGTCTACTCTTCAGACGATCAAAAGGAAGGAAATTAAAAAAATTGTATAATTGTAATTAAGTTTTAATTTGCGCTTTTTGGTAATGTTAATAGCCATATTTGCATATCTTTAGATTATACGAAAAAACAATATCAAAATCAGCGGATTAGGTCACTTTCTGCGTATAAGTTATTGAATATTGCACATCTTGCAATCTGTAATTATTGAAAAATATCAAATTCGCTGTGAAAATTTTCTAGTTTTGTATCTTTTCGTTATTTTTATAATCATTAGGAAATAATTGCAATATATTTTCCGCATAAATGTATTTTGAAATAATTCCGATCATATTTCAGGTGGAAGAGTAGGACTTCGGTATAGGCTACACAATTGCAATGGTAAGTTCGATTCTCGATATAAGCTAGGTAATAAGTTTATATTTTGATTTCGATTGGAAAATCAACATGTCACAAATCCTCGTGGATTCATCGAGAATCGACGAGGATTTCCGTATATCCACGAGAATTTTCGCGGAAAGCCGCGTGGGTTGATCGAAAATCATCGCGGATATCTCATAAATGCACGAGGCTTACGTACGTGGACTCTTTATATGATCCATGTTCGATTAACGTGGAATCAATGTCCGATCCTCGAGGAATTCCTGTATGATCCACGTAGAATCAGCGTAGATAATCCACGTGGACATCCACGCAATTTTTTTCAACTGGGGATGCATCTCTTTGAAGCAATTATGTCGTAATTGCGCGACGTGACCTGTTTTTAAATACAAATATCGGATTATATTTAAAGAGATATTTTTTAAATTATTCGTTCTTATATTATATACAGGTTGATTTTTGTTTTGTTGCTTAAGGGGACACATACACCTTAAACTCGAAAAATTTTTTATTGCTTTATTGAGTAGGACTTTTCCGTCCCTTTCCATTGCTTTTTGCGAAATTCAAAAATTTTGATTTTGCCCTGACATACAGCTGTTTCCGTGAACCCTTTTCCTACACTTTACGTGTTAAATTTTTTCTTCTTTTGCGTTTTCTGGCGAGTAGTGTTTTTGGTCATCTATCGTAACTTTTAGAGGGTACCGATTGAGCTTCAACACCAGGGTCGCGTACACTTCTTCAGAACATCAATGGTTACGGTCACTACCTCCGATGAGACGATCGAACGGGCAGATTGCTCTGCATGAACAGTTAAGCACCCATTTTTTTCCATTTTTCGTATTTACCGAAATTTCAGTCATAAAAGTACTGTTTGAGAGCGACCTACTGGTTCGATCGTCTCATCCGAGGTAGCCGTAACCATTGATGTTCTGAAGAAGTGTATGTACGCGACCCTGGTGCTGAAGCTCAATCGATACTCTCTGAAAGTTACGATAGATGACCAAAAACACTACTCGCCAGAAAACGCAAAAGAAAAAAAAATTTATCACGTAAAGTATAGGTAAAGGGTTCACGGAAGCAGCTGTATCTCAGGGCAAAATCAAAATTTTGGAATTTCGGAAAAAGCAATGGAAGGGCGGGGGGCCCGCGTGTCGCGGTCCGAATGGCAAGTATGCGGCTCACTCCCGATAACATCGGCAGCTTCAGACTGCCGTCCTATGCCGTCGGCTGTACAACTTAAGAAATGTTTATTTTAATATCTATATTAACTGTCTCAATTGATCGATGCGCTCGAAAACATTTCTCAAGTTGGTGGTAGAGCTGACGGCATAGCTGACGGTAGCCCTCGGCGGCGAGCTGCTGACTCTATCAGGAGTGAGCCTGGCAGACGAGACCAGCGTCACTCCACGCTCCTCATATACACGAAACTTGTGATTTGGGGACCCGCGAAAATGACCTTATGTTATCATTTGAAATCTATAAACCATACGATAATTCTGACTCGGTCAATCGATTCCTAGCAAAAAGTGACACAAAAATAGTGTATTCGCACAGCCCCTAAAACGCAATATTAACTAAATACGAGTGATGAAAGAAAGAACCCCCGACAAGAAAGCGGCCTCACACAGAACGTGCGGTCTATACGCGGTCTCACGGAGTCCCACAGTCACGGTAATCTTCATATCATCGATATGATATTTAAGGCTAAATATATGCATGTAGACGCTGCGCATCGAGCAGATGTGGATGCGTTGATTGAATTGAACAATGTACATTGTTATATGCTGCGCTGTTATAACAGCAGCGCACTCTTTTTGTTTATTTATATAATATGTAAACAAACCGCTAGGTGGCGGACTTGCAAAAAGCTTGTAACCCACAAATGAACCGTGGCCGAAAATGCTTATTATCCGAATCGAAATAAAGCTCCGGCATGTTCCGGGTTGAACACAAATCCTGATTTTCATTGATTGAGAAACGGGTTAGCCACTCTACCTGAAAAGTAAGTTCATTGCTTACTTTTCAAACAGACGGCTAAGGAGAAGAATTACTTGAGAGTTTGAATGATCTACAGAAGGTAGCGATCGAAAGCAACTTCTACCAGACGGTTAAACTCTCAGACCTTCAAAGGCACGAACGAGATCACCCCAGCTGACTCCCGTTCGCCTTCACCAGTCACAGCTTCTTCAAGTCACATCTCAGAAACTTCCACTGCACGTCGGATTCACGATTCAACGTCATCGCACCGACGCAGTACACCGAAACATCACTATCATAACGAGACTTTTCTCGTAATTGTTATCCGTACCATAACAACATGTAGATTTTTCTTTCGATAACAACATCAAAATACTCGCAATCATCCTGGGTAACCCACGGTCAGGCCACCAGGTCGAACTCGAAACTTGAAGAAGACTGTCTCCACGAAATTGTGAGTTTTACGCGAGAATATTACCCTATAGAATGTCCGCTCGGCGCGTCAGGTCGATATCCGGACTCGATGAAGACTTTCTTCATGTAGTAACTATTTTTTCGCGAAAATATAATCCTTGTTGGCTCACTTGGAACACAAGGTCAAAAAATTAGTATATACTTTATATATTGCTATAAAATAATCAAAAATCGTTTCAATTATTTTTTCAAACGTCGATATGGGAGCAAGTATGTTAAGTTGGTCCTCATAATTAAATTCTAACTTTAAAATATTTTCCTCGAGTTTTAAATTGTTAGTCTCGACGTGTACACCATTAACAATATCTCGACTATGGTGTTATTGAAATCAAATTAATTTTGTCAAGTATTCGTCAAACTAAAATTTTCATTATTCAAACTAATAGCCCACTGAAATTATTGCAATTGAATAATTTCGAAATCTTAGCAATACTTTTTTAAAAGTATATATTGCAACGTATTCGGCTCTTTGATATTACACGAGTACTCCTCGTATGCGTCTCGGCTTAGTGCTCGGGTCGCTTGCCGCGCTTGCGTCGAAGTGGGCTGTAAGAACTTACCAACGCGGTGAGACTCTGTAGCTCTCGAACTCGACTTTAGAATAATTAATCAGACCCAGGCGAACATTGCACGGTGAGCCTCGGCGGGTCTTTTACACTTAGTGTGTCTTACGCGCCTGAAATTGTATAATTAGGAAGGTGCGTAAGAAATTAGATTCGGGTTTCGGACTGGCAAATGCAATTTGTTGATTTATGAAACAATCAAAATTAAGAAAATCAGACGTCTTTCTTTCTTATTGACGCTGGTTTTAATTAAATAAACAAACAGTAAATTAATCGGATCAATTCGTGAGTTACACGCAGAGAGTTCGCGATAGCTTTACAATTATCGTTTGCTCGACTGAGAGAGACGTGCTTTTACACCGGGGATACAAAGTGGTTTACCAGTGGTAATAAAACGATGTTGAGACGGCCGACGCTGGAATCTCCCTGGAGATGACGTGGACGTGGGCTGCTTGGCACGGCTTGGCTGTACGGGAAACGAGACGGCTGCTGCTGCTGGGCACTCTGCTAGGCTCTTCCTTCCCCCTTAGTTCGCGTAACCTAGATCGAAAACGATGTCGCGCACAAAGAAGGATACGAAAGAAACACTGTTAAATCGCGACTAGGAATTGGGAAATAGGAGAGATTTAACTATGTCTTGCGACGAAGAAAAATCTGCGTCAGTCCCTTTACTCGTACACAACAGTGTCGAGAATTGAAATACCGAGGTATGTTCTCGTAGAGTGAAATACGTAGTGAGAGGACTTCACGCCAAAACTTACGCACTCGAACACAGTTAAGTGGTAGCGGTAGATTGTTTTGTGATGAGGTATTTCTTCGCCACCAACTAGAGTCAGTGGCAAAGAATGATAATGGATAACACACTCTGGGGGGGGGGGGNGGGGGGGGGGGGGGGTATTTGTGTTGTATTCCAATTATCAATGCCGAAATTGTGCCGGTGCGCTCCTTAAATAGGTCAAGGTGTGCCGCTCTCCTTTCCCTCGATCGTCAAGTCGAGCGGCCGTGGCTTTCCCACTGTTACAGCCTGTGATGCAACCTTTTACTATAAAAAATAATTATAAAAGAAACCGATAAAACTGTGAGAAGCAGCTAGCGAGCAGCGACACATGTATTACAATTTAATGTATCTCGCGCATTTTCTATGCATAACTCCGATGACACACGCGGCAATTAAAAAGTAACATCATTTCGGACACGCGCAGCCAGCGTAAACGATGCCGAATTGAGCGGCTTAAAATCCATTACCTATTTATTAGGCCTCTGCTATTAAACTCTTGCGAAAATATAATTCGCACGGCAAAGAAATGAACACGCGCGGCCGCGAGTGTGAATGAATATCTGAGAAAAGCTGTAAAACTGCGGTGACCGCGACTTCACGAATTTCGGGAAGATCGCGGGCCCGGGTCTACTAATATACACGCGCGTACAAGATATGTGTCAATTATTGACCCATATCGAGCTCGCTACATACGCTGCAACCACTGAAGCGGGGGCAACTTTAGGTGTATATAAGCAACAGTAAAAGAGGATCAGTCCTCCTTCATATCTACGAAATCGCACACCGCGTATCGTGAGCTCTGTGGTTCCTCCAATTTTGTGAGGCGCGCATCGAGCCATTATGCGCAAGCTCTGTCATTTCCGATTTCTTATACGGCGTACAGTCAGTCGCCATTCGTTGCTGTAGACTCTTAGATTTTGAATCTTTCGAAAATGTGATTAAACGTTCATAGTCTTTCAACGAAAAGTACCATCCAACACTGTACTTCCGCTCAGGCAGATAGTCAGTAATGAGATATAAAATATTGTTCTATTCAACGGGAGTGACGTGCGATTAAAAATATCGTAACCGCACGGGCAAGTGCATCTGCGCGATCCAGCCATCATCCAGACTTCAACCAGACAAGGAGTATCGCAGGCAGCCAACGACGTCACCAGGCAAGCGACATCGCAGGCAGCCAACGACTCCAAGCAGCTAGGACGCAAACAGTATGAGTATGAGTATGCGTGTGTGATCTGTAGCGAACCATGCTGCTTGTTAAATATCAATAATTATTATTATGGCAAACCATCTCACTACCAAAATAATATATTAACTTCAACCAAAATAATCAAGTCTCTCTTTATTATCACTCCAACTCGGCAACAAGTCTAAGAAATAAATAGCTTATTGTTAAATCCCGACCACGGGATGTAACACCACTATTATCGAGTAAATTGGTAAGCGCGCTGAAATCGCAATTAGTGCAACAAAGAGCGAACTTGTGCGATTTGCGCGGATTGCTGGAAATGCATCACTTGGGTGACGTAAGTCGGTCACTGATGCTGCGTGGGGGGTCCGGCGTCTTCTCTCTCTCTGCTCTGCTGCGGCCGGGCCTCGTGGTGCTGTAAGTGGGAGGCTCGCGTACTTGCTCTCGCGTATGCAAATGAGCTTGACTGCGGGAGGGGAAACGCGAGTGCGTCGGGACTCTCTTCTCCTCTAGTGCTCGTATCAAGTGCTCGTGCGACTGCGTGTTGGCGTGTTTGCCACACTTGCAGGCGCATGCCGAAAAATACGTTGCGATATAGGGGCAAGTATGACGGTCTGATCCTTATAATTTGAGCCTAACTCTAAAATTTTTTTTTTTCAAATTGTTAAAATTGTTAATCTCAATCCATTTTTGATTAATTACTTAGCTATGATAGTAATGAAATCAAATAAATTGCGACAACTATTCAGCATAGCTGAAGTTTTAATTTTTAAAGCTATAAAAAAGTTTGGTCCAGTCCAGGCCCGAAGTGGAGTGGGTACCACTCAAAAAGAAGACCCGGGCTAGGTCATCAGCCTCCGAAGCGGTAAAAAAACCCTGACCACTGTGCGAGCTGGAAGCGAAGAGGATAACCATAAGTAGGAGCCCGAGGCGAGGACTCACAAGGCTTGTGATAGACCACACTCACAAGATGGCACTAGGCAGATAGTTCTAAGTACTTAACTCATGAGGAGATGCCAGCAATGTGTGGCCACGCAGTGGGGAACCACGGCTCCGGAAGTGAGATATGACAATCGAGAGATGGCACCGCGCAGCGTACGGAGGTTTACAAAAAAAAGATGAGTCCCTGAACCCCTGATCGTCGCATATCACTGTGCGATGGATGGGGGATGTATGGAAACGGCTTACATCGAAGAAGCAGAAATGCTCAACTAACCCCGGCCTCACCGTATCAATGCCTAAGCGGCGGTACCGGTGAGTGTCTGAATGGGTTGGAGTAAGAAAAAAAAACACACACATGCATACATCTCAGACTACGTAAAATTATGTGCACGCTCGTCACTCACATACTGCAAAAAACTCGTGAGTACTTGTTCACAAATATCGAGCAACTATAAGTATAAAACAGCTAGCCTGGCAGTTGATGTTGTCAAGTTTATAGCCAAGTTCTAAATGAACTCAGCAACATTGAACGTTAGACCTGACCGTCTGTAAACAATGCTACACTGGCAAGGAGAGCTTTTCAGGTCCGGGTCATGGATTTGCTCCAAAAATTTTTTGCAGTCTCCTGGTACCCAATACTGAAGCTCCTTGTGCTTAGTTTGATCCAATGGGCCCTAAGGCCCATCTCCAGTATTGAGTACTAGAAGACCCCCAAAAAAGTTTGGTAAAGATCTGTGACACTGACCTGAAAAGCGCTCCTTGTGAGTTCGAAATCGATACAAATTAATGACCGTATAACTGGATTTTAATTGTAAATTAGTGGGTTTTTGATTTAAGATATTATATTTTATAGTTTACAAGGCATTAGACAATACAAACTTGTATATATGTCATCAAATGCTCCGTGCAATTTTTTGTTTTTGCGATAAAATGTATGTAGTTTTCAAGACCAATTGCCAAGAAGGTTTTGTCAAGTATCTATTCATCAGAAATATTGAGGTTGGTCAGTGGACCTGTAGAACAAAACCTTGCAGTCGGCTTTTAAATAAAAAATTATCAGGCTGAATGTGTATCTGCGAGTGATCAAGCAATTTAATGGAGCGTTTAACCACCTGAACCTCACTCTGATCGACCCCACATTTCAGGCGGAAATTTCTTCAAGTTCAGTCAGTAGGTTCACAGTTGAAACTGCGTTTTCCAGTTTCGAACTTATAACAATCAATTGACTGGGTAAAGCATTATTTTGCTCAGCGAACTGTTTAGAAGACTAGACTTAAAATCGAAATAAACATAAAAGCAGAACATACATTTGGGTCGTTTACATGAAAACTAGTCCAAGACTTCCAAAATTTACTTGACCCATGCTTTCTATGTTATGACTAGAGTTTGCTGTACGATCCATTGACTTGTAGCAACTCAACCAGACTATATGAGATTATTTTAATATACAAAACTAATTTAGTACATAACGATACGTGTGACTTAAGCAGGCCATTATGGCTCGGAACGGTTAGTACCCGAGCATAGCCAGTGCTATATTCACGTTTAGGCCCCATTTGGCGAGATATAAAGTATTTATAATAGCGTCGCGGTGCAATAATGAGCAACTTAAGTCATGGCAAAGCGTACCTTAAACTTGAACTTTAGCCACGCAGTGCTATAAAATTATCCTGATAAAGTCTCCGGGCGTTTGACAAAATGTCAATCGCTTTATAAGTTTTAATAAAAGTGACTTGATGATTTCTAAATAAGGGACAAAAAATTGTTAAAAATACTGTGTCTATGTATTTTATTGCTGTTTTTTTGGAGTTAGTTGGACTTATTGTTAAGGGTTCACTTTAGATGGTCAATGCGTACATATTTATCGAATTCAGCATTTATTATTTCTTTAATTTCTTCATTCAACTATTGTTTATAATCAAAACATCATTTTTCATAATCACATATTCATATTTTATTTTAATTTTCGACTGATATATTGTACATTATATCTGACATTGTCATTTAATCAACACTTTGCTCCTGCTAAGAATTGTTTTCTTCTACTGAACTATTTTCGTTTGAATTACGACCAAGCTCGTTTAATATAGAGTCAATCAGTTCTGGATTCGCTGTTTGCATTTGCTGTGCGAGTTGTTGTCCTCTGAAAAAAAATTATAATTATTATTATGAATATTAATTTATTTATTGTAGTATCTACAAATAAAATTGGGATGATTTTGATTAAAAGCTTCAAAAAAATCTGTTTAAATTTCGATAAATGATGATTGTTATGTAACAATCTTATTCATAAAGATTTGTATCGAACGTTTGAAGAAAAATTGAAAAATAGAAGACACGTTTGTAGAATATTTTGAAACTTATAGTGTTCACTAACAAAACTCTCAGGAAAAATCGTAGTATTAGTAAATGAACTTTACAACCCTACCATAAATTCGCTTAGACATCTGTAGCAACCGAAATTAACGTCAGATAGAGGGTTAAGCAAACTTTATTTAATGATTACAGGCGAAGGAACAGACGTCTTTTAATCAAAATCGCCTACAATTCAACCTGGGCGACTATTCAACCGCGACAATACATCCTGGGGGACTATTCATCCTCAATAAAATTATACTTTTATTTTATATCATTTTTCTCCCGTTTTCTTTGATTTCGGCATTTGTGAGTGACTATACGTGATATTATGTGATCTCAGCTCACTCCCGAGCAGATTATATACCAGAGTGTGTATGTGTGTGTAAGTATCAACATTATATTATGTGTGATTTCAGCTCACTTCGAGCAGCTTATTTACATATGCCGCTTAGTTTTGTCCTGTGTGTCTGCGTATTAACGTCGTTAAATATGGTGTTGAAATTTGTTTTAAGCCAGCGTAATTCGCCATTGCTCGTGCATAACAATTATATTTACATAAGGTAACATAATAAATCGTGTTCTCTACTTCCACAATTTTTGTATCCAACATTTATTTATACTTATTCACAATTTTTTTTTTCGGAATGATTTGTCGTCCGGATGAATTGTCATAGGATGAATTTTCTTCGGGTTGAAATGTCCCGGATGAATTGTCGGGTTGATTTGTCAAAAGGTTGAATAGTCGGTAACCCGGTGGTGAGTGGGTGGCCCCGGCTTCTAGGCCAGTAGGCTGAAGCGGTTACCAAATAATCTATCTATAATAACTATGCGGCTCCCATACAAGCCCGTGTTAATGATTAGGATAAGTCTTTTCATTTCGCGGTAGCTGTATATTTCGCTTACGATTTCCCAATACTCGTATCATGGGGGGACTTTCTGGCCTTGCTATTAGGACCATCACTGCGGTTGGGCCCCAATAATTTTTTATCGCGAAAACTAATGAGCTCTGAAGAAAGTTTTTAGTACAAAAATGTCTTTGAAATAATGAAAAATTATCCCGAAATTTATTTCAACTGAACTCATCAAATTTTTTCAAGTATAATTATTGTCAAGTATATATCTGTATGCATTTAAATTACATTTTAAAAAAATGGTCAAAAGATTGGAATAAAAAAATTGTTATCGTAAGAACATACTTTTAGAAATGAAATTGCAATTTGTTATGGCAATTTGTTAATTCAATCGATTTTAAATACCATAATTGATAAGAGCCCCTTCAAAAATAGAGATAGACGGCGTAATAGCTCAAAATTACATGCCAAAATAGCGGGTTAAATAATGGGTTCAACAGCTTGGACGTATAAAAAGCAGAAAGAGAAAGATAAAAATGAAATTAGAATATATAAAAAATGTTGACAATAGAAGAAAAATACAGAAGAAAATACTTACACTTCTATAAGAGCTGTCATGCGACCATTGTTATCATGATGCTCATTACTGATTAGGCTACTCATCATGTTTTGCATAGTTGGATCTGACAACATTTGTCTCGCCATATTTCTGAGAGCTGGGTTACTTAAAAATGCGTTAAAGTCAATATTTCCACCGGAAACAGAAGAATTTGGATTCTCAGTGTAAAATTTATCTTGTTCTAATTTTTCTAAGGTTATTTGCAAATTATTTTTAAAACTCTCATTATCAGGTTCTAGTTCTAAAGCTTTTTCATAAAACTCTTTAGATTTTTTAAAATCATTTAAATTAGAGTATGCTAGTCCTAAGCGCCCATATGCTTTGCTATAAGTTGGATCTATTGATAAAGCAGCTTCACAATCTTTTATGGCCAAATGATGATTACCGATTTTACTGTAAACAGCTGCACGATTACAATAGAATATTGCATTGCGATTATCCATTTCTATGGCTCTGCAAAAAAGATATTCGAATAAATAAATTTAGTTGATTGATAATTCATCTGCTATTGAATTGAACTGTGTACATGTAATAATAGACATACAAATAAATGTTAATATAATACTCTAGTGCAAAATCATCTGAAACATGAATTCATGTTTCTATAGGGTTTTTTCTGGCCACTTTTGTAAAAATTATGTGATTATAATATGCATTTGTTAGTCAAACTCTCAGGTGCGTCATAAAATGATTTAACATTTTATTTTGCATAGAATTTCGCCTTGTTTTAGTATTGAAACGTCATTCGTATTTTTGGTACCCGACAGAAACTGTAAGATTTCGCTAAAGTGTGAAGTGAAAAAATTTTATTTGGCTTGTTTTTTACTTTAAAATACAAGTCTGGTACTTTACGAGTTGGATATACATTTCGTCCGGTTCCAAAAAAGATTACTTTCTACTTTTTTCATACTGCAGGTGAAATTATATTGTCATGTGAGAGATTGACCACGATTGCAATTTATAATCATATGATTTTGCATGCGAGTTACTTATTTTTTTATCCCTAATATGATAAACTGAAGAAATCATGAAAGATGTATAAGAGTTAGGAACGTCAGAGGTGTGTCTAGATTGATAGTATATTATGATACGTGTGACTGAAGCAGGCCATTATTGCACGGTACGGTTAGCACCCGAGCGAAGCGAGGGTGCTAGTGCCGTGTTAACCCATTAACGACCAAAATGCTCGATTTTTTTGTTGGTTTTCGCAGCGATTTTTTTTGTAGTTTGAGGCCTCCAAAAAGTTTTGTATAGACCTATTTCGATGTAAAATTTAATGTCCTTTCAGAAACTGAGCTCAAAATTTCGATTCTTTGCGTAATAAAAAAGATATGGCTATTTATACGAAAAAAAAAACGTAAAATTTTTTGCAAAAAATCAAGTTTTTGATTTTTTTTCACCATGTTACCGTTAGGGAATCACGATATAAATATGATCAGGGATGATCACGACCATCAAAGTATCTCAGGGAATTTTTATGGAATTTTTGAACTCCTTTTCAAACTTTGGTTTTTTGCACTTTTTCTCTAAATTCAGTAGTTTTCGAATAAAAATGAGTTATGTTTTATAAGAATATAAGTTATTTTTTGTTTGAAGTAGTGGTTCGAAAATTCCATAAAAATTCCCTGCGATACTTTGATGGTCGTGATCACCCCTGATCATATTTATATCGTGATTCCCCAACGGTAACATGGTGAAAAAGAATCAAAAACTTGATTTTTTGCAAAAAATTTTACGTTTTTTTTCGTATAAGTAGCCATAACTTTTTTTTTACGCAAAGAATCAAAATTTTGAGCTCAGTTTCTGAAAGGACATTAAATTTTACATCGAAATAGGTCCATACGAAACTTTTTGGAGGTCTTAAACTACAAAAAAAATCGCTGCGAAAACCAACAAAAAAATCAAGCAGTTTGGTCATTAATGGGTTAAGAATGGGCTACTTGAATCATAAGTATCTTACGTTTTTTATAACACTGTGCTAAATTCACGTTTAGGCTCCCCTTTACCGAGATATAAGGTGCTGATAATAGCGTGGCGGTGTGAGGTTAGCGCACGCGCGTAGCGAGTGCGATAGACGCGCCGCGGTGCAATAATGAGCAGCTTAAGGGGAGATATACACCAAATTTGACCCAAAAATCGATTTCTTTTTATGTTTGCTTTCCATTCTTTGACATTTGAAGTATCATTTCCCAAATTTTCAGCCCTCAAAACAAATTATTTATTTTACTATAATGTGTGTAAGCCACATCACGTCAAGTCTCGAGCGGATCGCCCGGGCGGCATTATTAGGCGAAATCTCACAATTTCTAACTCGCTGTAAAAGTTACTAAATGCACCTAAAAGAAAAAAGTAACCCATCATTTCGATAGGAAATTACCTCAGCTTTCTGATGGTGGGGTCATATTATCAAAAATTTTCCATTTTCCTCGAGAAAATTGCCGGAAAACTTTTAAAGTCGAATATCTCGAAAAGGGCATTTTCAAGGCGTTCGGCTGCCAGTACTACTGCTGTTAGTGCTGCCTCTGGTGTTCAAATTTGAGAATCAATTTTGTAAACAAAAAGCTAGCCTCTCTTATATAGCAGAATTTAACTGCACCAGCAGAAGTAGCAGAAAAAGATTCATTATGTTGTTCGTGTGAAGATTCAATTGATAAAAATGTCACATGCAAAACTAAAATGTCAACATAAATCAGCTGTGTAATGAGGCTGTGTGAGCGATGTTTTATATTTTGAGAGTTGAAGTTAATTGGAAAAGTGAATTTTTTCATAATAATTTAGAGTAGTTCATTACCTTAGATAAAAATAAAGATTCTTAATTTTAATTAGTTTATATTGTTTGTCAGTACTGCAGTGTAGTGATTGATTTACAGTAAAACATATCTTATTTCAAGTGATACAGTTAAAATATACTTTACATTACAGCATGTTTTATTTTTAGAAAAGACATTTGAAATAATAATGCCCAAATGCAACTTTGAAATCTAAAACATTTGTGCTTAGGACTTTACAACATGCAACACTGAGCAACTGAATGCACGCATGATGCCTGAATTTTATGTGGGTTGAGTGAAGTTTACATAGAAACAAATCAGTGAAATGATGTGAAAAAGCTCACATTAGTCTCAGAATGAGTAAAGTGTGAGTGAGATTTATGTGAGTGCCACTGAGAATGTGTAGTGAAAGATTCCAATGTTTTAAACATAAATTCTTTCTTTTGCTTCTCCTGGAAAGTTTAATTTTTCACATTTTAGTCCAGTATGCGCAGGGTTTCTCAGTCAGTTTTCATCATAGAGAACTCTAGTACGTCTCAAAATCTTCATAAAATTACACTTTATGGGCTGAGTTTTGTGGAACTTTGATTTAAGTTATAAAAAAGTTTTTACACCAATAGATGTGAAAAAAAGCAAAAGTCAAGACAATTTATTGTTGTTTTTGAGCACATATTGAGTAACAGAACTGATATAAAGGTCTAAATAAAAATTCCAGAAAACTCAGCCCATAAAGTGTAATTTTACGAAGATTCTGAGACGTACTAGAGGTCTGTACCTCAAAAACTCTGGTCAGAACTTAGCGCACAGTGCCAAATCCTAAAATAGCATAAATAAGCTATTTTTAGATGCAGAGGTCTATTCTGACACTTTTTTCAACATTTTGTAGGGTCCAAAGATGTCAAATTGATGGTGAAAATATAGGTTGACATCGAACTATGATGTTGTGACGGGAAATATATCACATATATTCCCCGACATAACGATACCTCCGATACTTGTTTAGCTCCGATACTTGGTGTCTCAGCAGCATCTGGGACTCGCACTGCACGCGAGAACGGAGCAAGCCGCTCGAATGTTCCCCCACTCTACCAAGCCTTACGCTTGGCCCACACAGATGAAAATACATCAAGTCTCGTTCACAATAGTCCCAACCATCGGCCACAGGCGAGAGCCACGAGCCTCGGTCCCCGCAATCATGCATAAAATACGCCCAAGCGCGTGTACGCGAGGGGACCGCGATTGCGTAACAACGCATCGGACGGTTACACATAGAAGCAAGAGCGAGCTCTGCACAAGAAAGCAATAATCCCCCGCAGATAGAACGCAATCGCTAGCGCAACAAACATCCAACGGTAAAAAGTCATGCCTACGTGACTTTTACTCCACAGATTTTTGGGAAATAACAACGTATGCTCACCTCAGGCAACTGCCCAAACAAAAAGGTGTCTATATTTCAATCGATCGATGTACATCCGGAGTCCGAAAATTTCCGAGAAGAGGCATCTGTGTACGAAGCAGTACACCGGTACACCGGATTACAAGGTGGATAAGAACCACGCTGGCTATGCTCCTAGTCCGCGCGGATCATAATTTGTTCACCATTTCACACGATTCGTGAAATGAAGAACAGGCATCGATTGTGCGTTTTCAGAGAAATTCGTCACAATCGATCACCGGGCCAGTAGCCCGCGCCTGAGTCAACTGCGCATTACGCTATTGACTTAGGTGAAGAGCAAGCCATGGGATTCCTGGAAGCTGCAATCAGCGAGGAAATTCCCGATCATCGGCCCCCGCACGAATCAATAGAGGGCAGATAAGAAACTCGGTTATATACGGCCCGAAAAAGGAGGGCGTCCGCCAGTTCAGTTCGAGACCTCCAACGCGGCGGAGCTACGCCGGGACTAGTAAAAAATCAGTCGGGTATAGTTGACCGGTTAGAGTCAGTGCAAATTGAAGTGTATCGTAAGCCACTAACAGCAGTCAGCCAGCCAGCACCCAGCACCCAGCAGCAATAATTGTAAGAGAAGTTCAATAAAAAATGTCTTGTGTAATCTAAGTATGTTGCACACATTTATTTCCTCCTACACCCAGCTCTCTTGTACTCATGCTCGCCTGATAAGCGAAGATGAATACAAGAAATAATAGCGATAGATAAATAAACAAATTAAATAATAAATGTTGGGCAAACAAGCCATAACACGAGCTTGCATGTTCCCTTATCATAGGGAGATGACTCGCTTACGCCGCTAGGGTCACCGGGCGACCCGAGTTCCAAGAAGAACTCGCCCAAATATGGGTATATAGAACGGCGCTTGCGTGACCCGCGGGTTAACAAGTGACCAATGGCACACTATTTCGCAACTCGGGAAAAACGCTGTTAAGCTTCCGCTGATAATATGCATGCATGAATTAGTATATAATTGGGGTAAAAATTAGCCTCGAGGCAGGTCGTTGGAGATCATTGAGGGAAGCAGAGCTTTGGGCTGATCATTTAATATTGTTTCGTAGAGCAAAGGTTCGAGCAGACTAATTAATTACGTGTTAGAGCGAAGCTTTGTGTCGAACGATCGAAACTCCGGGTTATTCTTTATACGAGATATATTATACAAAGAGCATAAAGTAGCATCACCGAGTACCGTGCAATTGATACTCCGCGATGAGTAGAGTCAGTGTGTGTAACGAGTTATTATTTGTGCGAATTGTAAAACTCGAAGTGGTGCATTTGTTTGCGACGCGGAGGTAACAGCCAGCAACCAAGCAGCAGCAGCTCAAGCAACTCAGCAACTCGATTGACCGTCATCATCAAGGTCTTCTGACACAATAGTTTGTAAGCTCTTGTGCTAGTTCTGTGATGGCTAGTTTGCCACCATCTATTTATTATTAATAAAATATGCCAGCTGACTGAAAGCTAATGACTCGACTCTATGTCTCTTGTGTGGGGCGTGGTGGAGAAATGAATAAAACAGGGACTTGGATTCATACACACAAGACTGTTTATTTAACCTTAACCCTAGTTACATAAATGTTGCTTACTATGTACCGGTGTTCTTCTCTTCGGCGGCGACGATCGGTGCGGTGGCTGAAGGCGTCGGTGTGCTGTCTGTTGTAGGGCGGGCCCGTGACGGTCTGGCCTCGGCTCGTGCGGCGTCGGTGAGGGTGATCGGCGTCGGCGCGATCGGCTTCGAGGAGATCGGCGTCGACGAGGGTGTCCTCGGTGTCGATGAGGGTGTTCTCGGTGTCGATAAAGCCGGCACGGTGTCAGCGTGCTGGGCGGCGTCGGTGGTTGCAGGTGCACGGACTCGCGTACTTTTCGTATTACTATCTCGCACTGATTTTATCTGCGGAGCCGAGCAACAGGCTGGCTTTCACGTAAACTGTGAACTTTGACTCGAGAGGTAAAGGTGTGTGTGAAGACCGAGCGTCGACGTACACGCTTCGAACCGAGAATGAACACTGAGCCGACGAGCGTCGATGTATACGCTTTGAACCGAGAACGATAACTGGCCGACGAGCGTCGATGTATACGCTTCGAACCGAGAACGATCACTGGCCGACGAGCGTCGATGTATACGCTTCGAACCGAGAACGATCACTGGCCCCGAGACTCTCTGCGTCTCGGTTTATATACTGTTTGTTGCTGCCTTACCCTCTTTGTTTGAGCTAGGGTCACCGTGAACTTTATGTGTCCTCTAGAGCTTGCGGGCTGCGCGTTTTTTCCCATCCGTCGTGTCTGGGATTTTTAGCGGATGCTTGAGCCGTTTCCTTAGTTTCTTTGCTCGCAAGTTGTGACCTGATTTTTGCCAACATCCCGTTTCCTGCCCGAGCCGGTTATCCCATCGCCTTTTTGGCGACGGAGGCATCATAAATTTCGACTTGTAGCTTGCAAGCGCGAGCTATGCTTCACACAAGCTCTTGCCGCTCCACGCGTGTGCGCACTCACACCAGTGCGTACCGCGGCGTACGTGAGTGGGCGCACACTAACGTTTGCTGCTCTATCCGTGTGCGCACTCACACCAGTGCGTGCTGCGGTGTACGTGTGCCGTCGCACACTAGCGTTCACGGCTCTGTCCGTGTGCGCACTTACATCGGTGCGCGCCGTGGTGTACGTGTGCAGGCGCGCACTGACGTTCGTTGTACTTATCTGTATGCGCGCTCACACAATTACGTGCCGCGGTGTACATGTGCGGCTGTACACTAGTATGCCCGTTCGGGACTTGGTGTTGCACCGGGCTGGTTTGCCGCCCCGGTGTTTTATCTACTCGTGGTCGTAGGGATGCTATGACCCTTGTGAATGGGTCATTACAATTGCGACAACAGTTCAATTTGCTGCTTGCCCGAGGTATTGATCAAAGCGGGTCGCAACAGAGTGTTTCGGACTTGAGAGCGAATACAAACACCAGCCACGCAGCTTCAACCCGATCATCGGAACACGGCAACCTAGTTGTGCTGAACACCATCGATCAAGAACACGATCGCTTTCAAGCTTCAGGTAACCCCCAACATTCAAGAGGAACTTTGCCGCAAGAAGATATTCGTCCCCGAAATTTTCAAAATATTGATACATTGAAAATTGTTAATTCTATCGGTGAATTGTTAAGTACATTTGACGGTAATAGCGACAATTATGAGAGTTGGGAAAGACAGGTTAGACTGTTAATGAGAATGTATAATTTGTCTGATGATGCTACTCGTATTTTGATTAGTTCCAAGTTGAAAGGTAAAGCTATTACGTGGTTTCATTCGAGAGCTGAACACATAGAATTGTCGAGTGATAATTTGTTGGATGCGTTGCGGAAAATGTTTTTTCGGCGTATTGATAAAGTAAGACTTCGCAAGCGATTTGAAAGTCGAATTTGGCAGAAGAATGAGAGCTTTAATGAATATTTACATGAAAAAGTGATACTCGGTAATAAGGTGCCGATTGATGAAAATGAGATTATTGATTACATTATTGATGGTATTCCTAACGAAAATTTAAGAGATCATGCGAGGATGCAGAGATTTTCAACGAAAGAGTCTATTCTTGACGCGTTTGACAAAATATCATTGCATAGTAAAAAATATTCTAATTATGATAAGAATGAGAGTCCATTAACTAAAAAGTGTCAAATATAAAGTTGAATGAAAAAAGTGAAAAGTTTCATAAATCTGAAAAAAATAGTGTTTCGAAGAAGCGATGTTATAATTGCGGTGACTTTTCACATTTATCATTTGAATGTACAAAAGAGAAAAGACCTAAAGGCTCGTGTTTTCATTGTGAATCTCTTGATCATACAATTAAAAATTGTCCTTTTAAAAAATCAAATGATGTAACGACGATTGAAAATTCGCAATGTTTAATTGAAGATGATTATCATAAAATTATAATTCTTGAATTTGAAAATAATGAAAATTTTTGCTCGATGAAAGTTTTAGGTCTGCTAGATAGTGGCAGTCCTATTACATTTATTAAAGAAAAAATGATCAATCCTTGTTTAGTACAGCCATTTAAAAATGAGCTTAAAGATTATACGGGAATTAACAAATCAAAATTGAATATTGTTGGTCAAATTCAAGTTAATTGTATTTTTAATGATACTCGGCACGATATTATATTGTATGTCGTTGATGATAATACTATGTCAAGTAATATTGTTCTTGGCAGAGATTTTTTCAGAACATTCGGACTTAAGATTGTTGAAACTAAAACGAGTGACATTGAAACCAGCAATGAAATTTTTATGATCGAGTGTGATGAAATGAATGATACGAGTGAAGATTTGATAAATAATTTGGTTATAAATCCTAAAATATCGTATGTTGTAAAAGAGGAATTTCAAAAAATTTTCAAATCATTTTATATCGAACCCAATAGACCTGATATACCGAGGGTTAAAACTGAGTTCGTTATAAATTTGAAAAGTAATCAACCATTTTTTTTCAAACCTCGACGTCTTTCGTACAGTGAAAAAATTGATTTAAAAACTATATTAGATGATTTGATTAAAAGAAAAATTATAAGAGATAGTCATTCAGAGTATTGCTCTCCTATCGTCTTGGTAAAAAAAAAGAATGGTAAAACGCGACTTTGTGTTGATTATAGATCTCTCAACAAAATTATTGAAAAAAATAATTACCCATTACCATTGATTGAGGATAATTTAGACATGTTGAGAGATAAAAGTATATTCTCTCTATTGGACTTGAAAGATGGATTTCATCAAATCAAAGTGTCTGACGAATCAGTAAAGTATACCTCATTTATAACACCGTTCGGACAATATGAGTACTTGAATATGCCTTTCGGAATTAAAACTAGTCCATCTGTATTTCAAAAATTAGTAAATGAGGCATTGAAAGAATTGATTGATTCTGGAGATGTTGTTGTATATATAGATGATATACTTGTCGCTACACGAACGATTGAACATCATTTTGATGTACTCAAAAAATTATTTCGAATTTTGGTAGAAAATAAGTTGGAAATCAAAGTAGAAAAATGTAAATTTTTATTTGATGTTATTGAATATTTGGGATATGAAGTATCTGTAAATGGTATATCGCCGACGAAAAAAGGAATTGAATCCGTATTGAATGTTGATGTTCCCAAAAATGTACATGAAGTTCAGAGGTTCATTGGATTGTGTTTTTATTTTCGTAAATTTATTCAAAACTTCTCTATAATTGCGAAACCTTTGTATGATTTGACGCGTAAAGATCAACCTTTCAAATTTGGTGATATTGAGATTAATGCGATGAATGAATTAAAAAACGAACTAGTAAAGTCTCCGATACTTACTATTTTCGATCCTCATGCTGAAACAGAACTGCATTGTGATGCCAGCTCTCATGGTTTCGGTTCGATACTTATGCAACGAGGCAAAGATAAGAAATTTCATCCGGTTTTTTATTTTTCCAAACGCACATCAGAGAGAGAAAGCCGTTTGCATAGTTTTGAGCTTGAAATGTTGGCTATTGTGTATGCTGTTCGTAGATTTCGAATATATTTACAAGGTAAATGTTTTAAAATAATAACTGATTGTAATTCTTTGGCTATGGCATTTAAGAAAAAAGATATACATCCGAGTATTTCTAAATGGATATTAGAATTACAAACGTATGATTATACAACTGAACATCGCGAAGGCAAGCGTATGGCTCATGTCGATTTCTTAAGTCGTGCTCAATCGATAATGATTATTGATGATAACTCATTTGAGACAAATTTAATTGTGAATCAAAATCGAGATGAGAACATTGTTAAAATTCGAGAACAGCTTGAAACTTCTGAACATAAATTGTTTGAATTAAGAAATGGCATTGTGTTCCGAAAACAAAGTGACTTACTTTTATTTTATGTGCCAAAAGAAATGGAAAAAAATATCATTTTCAAATATCATGATGAATTTGGGCATCTCGGTTTCGATAAAACTTATAATTCCATTAAAAAAAGTTACTGGTTTCCAGAAATGAGAAACAAAATTGATGAACACATCAAAAATTGTTATAAATGTATTGCATTCAATCCTACATCAGGTAGAAAAGAGGGAATGTTACATACTATACCTAAAGGCGATAAGCCATTCGAATCTATACATATTGACCATATGACTGTGTCTGATTCTAGAGTACCTTCGAAAAAATTGTGACGTTGTAGTCGTACAGCGGCCTGCTGTGACGCGCCGAGTCAACACAGAGTCGAGCACACATTCGGAGCAAGGCTCTCGCTTGAGCTCGGGCCGAAGGAGCGACTCGCGAGTGGGTCGCGAAGAGGGGGAAGCGCGAGCGGCCACACGCAAAGCCGCGATGCGTGTCTAGAGACGAGTCTGCGAGAGACAGTCGAGTCGACCGATTGTGCGAGCAATCGGACCTTAGCGCATTCTAAGCTTATCGCTAGGAATACGTCGAGGAGTTTTCCTTGTGCGAGTGTGTGTGAGAGAAGTAGAGTTTTTGGTGAGTAGTACTGGCTGTGTGATTGCGTGCGTGATTGTAGGTCACGGTACCGCTGCGATACGTGTGTGTCCGCGTGGTGCAAAAGGTGTGCCAGCGGACAGCCTCGTCGGGTGCGTGAGCCTGCAGGACGCAGCACTAGCGAGTGCTGGAGTGGTTGTGTGTGTGAGTCGAGTGCAGACCATATCACCGCTGTGATACGTGTGTGTTTGCGTGGCGCATAGGTGTGCCAGCAAACAGCCTCGTCGGGTGTGTGGGTCTGCGAGCACCTGCACTTGCAAGTGTGAGCGTGAGTGAGTGTGTGAGTGTTAGAGAGGACGTGGTGATTGACCTCGTCGTCTGGGTTCGGCGCGACGCGGCCTCAAGGCCCTCAGGCGACCCGTGCTTCGGCACGACCGGCCTCTTGGCCTCGCGAACGCGAGTAAATTCGTCCGGATTTAGGCGCGAGAGATATCGGGACGCGGAGACAGGCGCGATACATCGGCGCGTGCGAGCAGACCTAGCGTTGCATCGAATTCGCGGAGCCCTGAGCGAGTCGCGGGGTACCGGGGCTAGCCGGCCAGGTACTCGGGTAGGAGCGAGAGTTTGTGGCGCTCGTCGGCGACGACCTCGCGGTCGTCTGGCGCTCCGCACGTGCGGTAAAGCCGACGAGCACACCGAGACGCAGAAGCTAAATTGCGGCGCATCTCCGAGCGATAAGCGAGGCGTACGTCGCCCGCGCGGATGCGCCGTTATAAAATATATATTTGTAATCATTGATAGTTTTACTAAATATGTAAAATTGTATGCGACAAAATCTACATCTACGCGTGAAGTTATAGATTGTCTTGAAACATACTTCAATTATTATAGTAAGCCGAAAAATATTATTTCTGATCGCGGATCATGTTTTACATCGAATGATTTTGAACAATTTGTAAAAGCATATGATATAATCTAACTTATAAAAAAGAGATGGACCCAAAAGTGAAGCCAATCTATTCGGCCTCTGATTGGTCGACTGACTTTTGACTCGAGTCGAAACGTAATAAAGTGACATCTACGGTCATAATAGCAACTTTTTCGAAACTGACTGACAGATGTACGCGCACGAAGCGCGCCTGAAAGTTGCTAACCTCAAAACACAAATAAAAAAATTGATACGCGCGGAGCGCGTCTTAAACGTCTAGTCATATAAAAATAGCAACGGCTTCGCCACAAGCTAATGGCCAAGTTGAGCGTGTTAATCGTACAATTAGCCCCATGTTGGGTAAATTATCTGAAAATGATATCGGTAAGAAATGGCCAAAAATACTTATAGATATTGAATTTGCGATAAATAATTGTGTTCAAAAAACGACTGGGCAAAGTCCGAGTGTACTGTTATTTGGTGTGCAACAAAAAGGAAAATTTAATGATAATATTGCGGAATTTTTAGAAAATAATGTGAATGTTTACTGGAATTTGAGAGATTTGAGTGTAGTACGCGAGAAAGCTAAAAACGAAATAATTAAAAATCAGAAAAAGTGTAAAAATTATGTTGATAAAAAACGTAAAAATGCTCATGTGTATTCAGAAGGAGATTATGTTATGATTCGAAATTTCGATTCCAATACTGGTTATTCTAAAAAACTAATTCCTCAGTACAAAGGTCCCTATTTAGTTGCTAAAGTTTTAAAAAATGATCGTTATATTATTAAAGATATTGATGACTTTCAAATTTCAAATAGAAAATATGAAGGTGTTTGGGAAGCAGCTAATATGAATCTTTGGCGAGCTGCTGCTTAGTTTTAAATTGTTCGCGGACGAACAAGTGTCAGGATTGGCCGAAACTGTAGGAAAATACTTATATACATGCGTTCCTATTTCTGTATTCAGTTGTTTGCGTTGCTATGTTAATGTTGATTGATAAAATAAAGTTCAGATTGAGAAAAACTAGTAACGGATTAACACGTCTTCTCGTATCATTATTGCTACACATTATAAAACATTACCTAACGTACCTTTTGAAGCCAAAAACCGCATTTTTTGACGAAAATAATTTTTTTAGAACGATATGGAGCCTCAAAAAATCTGGAAAAAATTTTTTCTGGTTTTCTTCATCAAAATACATAACCTCAAATTTTTTCAGATTTTTTAATTGAAGGCAATAGCTTCTAGAGCCAAAAAATGTTTTTTTTAAGAAAAAAGGTTCCTAGAACCCAATGTTCCGATAAAAAAATTTTAAAATACTATTTTTTAATTTCTTGTCAAATTTTATTAAATTTTGACCGTTTCAAGTTTTCGATTGAAGCTCCTAGAGCACAACAAAGATTAATGCAAAATTCTGAAGACGTTTCTGAAGACATTAAGGAATGATAAAACTAGTTTGATGCTCTAGACTGAGCTAGGAGGCTTCAATTGAAAACTTGAAAGGGTCAAAATTTAATAAAATTCGAAAGGAATTAAAAAAAAAATATTTTCAAATTTTTTTTACCGGAACATTGGGTTCTAGGAACCTTTTTTGTTAAAAAAAGCATTTTTTGGCTCTAGAAGCTATTGCCTTCAATTAAAAAATCTGAAAAAATTTGAGGTTATGTATTTTGATGAAAAAAACAAGAAAAAATTTTTTTCAGATTTTTTGAGGCTCCATATCGTCCTAAAAAAATTATTTTCGTCAAAAAATGCGGTTTTTGGCTTCAAAAGGTACGTTAGGTAATCTGAAAAAATCTGAAAAAAATTGAGGTAATATTTTTAAATGCGATACAAAACTGAAAAAATTTCTGAGTATTACATCGGCTCATATCGCCGTATCTCGATTTTCAGAATTTTTAATGATTTTATCCGAAGGCCTGAAGCACTCAAAAAATCTCAAAAAATTCAAGGTTGTTTGAATTGTTGAAAAGTATTTTTATGAATTTTTTCAGATTTTTTAATTACTTCATGTCCTCAGAAAAAATATAGATCGAAAGTGGACGTTTATACCGGTGTTAGGTACTGAACTTGCCTTTCCTTGCACGGGCTTCTGCGCAAGCGCGTATCCGATGGAGATGCAGGTCGGTACGGGGGCGATCTTCTGCTTGGTTGCTGCTGTGGGTTCGATTCCCGATAAACGCGTTGAAACGCGAAGAAGTCGTCGATGTACTCCTGGTGTCGATGGCACAAGACGATGAAAATAATGACCTCAGAGAGGTGGGTCGACGTTGCCTCGACTCTCGCGAGGAGGGCTTACGTCGGGGGAGGTCACGCCAACAGAATATAACAGACTCGTTGATATTCGTTGTGCACGTGCTCCGCTCGTTCGAACGGCAAGTCGGAGCTTGCAAGGGAGGATCGAGGACCCGCGAGTCGTGAGACTCAAGTGGCGCGACTCTTTCCTTTAGGTGATCCGGCCCGACTCGCCCGGGTTGACACTCGAGCACGGGGTCGATCGCAAAAAGGGGAAGAGGGAATATCAGCGCTTGGTGTTGGAGCACCGCACCGAGATATTCTCGTTCGATGGACTATGTCCGTTAATTAGTTCTGAGACTAAAATCGCTAATCGTTCTCGAGATCAAGTCCACAAAGCTGCTCCGAGGTCGAGTCCTTCACGGATATTCTCCTATCAAAGTTCAAGTCCAGCGGAGGTCGCCTATATACCTATTTCGCAAGTCGATCAGCCAAGAGCTCTGGGGATGCTCAGGTGGTTGTTCAAGAATGAATGACGATGCGCCAAAAAGCTGCACTCCTTATATACTCGACGGGATATCGGCGGCGCGAGGAAGAAAAGGGAAGGGAGCCGCCGGTCGGGTGATCAAGCCGCCGGTTTTTGGTGGCTGGAAGGCAAGGGAGGGAGCGCCAATGATTGTTTGGTAGGCGGAGTTGTGCCGAGTTCGGAGAAATGTTGTTTTGGTGGCGGCGCCCTTCATCGTGAGTTCGGAAAAGTTGCTTGTCTCGGTACGCATTTGGCGGCGGCGCCCTTCATCGCAAGTTCGGGGAAATTTCCTGTCTCGGTACGCATTTGGTGGCGGCGCCTTTCATCGCAAGTTCGGGGAAATTTCCTATCTTGGTACGCATTTGGTGGCGGCGCCCTTCATCGCAAGTTCGGGGAAATTTCCTGTCTCGGTACGCATTTGGTGGCGGCGCCTTTCATCGCAAGTTCGGGGAAATTTCCTATCTTGGTACGCATTTGGTGGCGGCGCCTTTCATCGCAAGTTCGGGGAAATTTCCTGTCTCGGTACGCATTTGGCGGCGGCGCCTTTCATCGCAAGTTCGGGGAAATTTCCTGTCTCGGTACGCATTTGGCGGCGGCGCCCTTCATCGCAAGTTCGGGGAAATTTCCTGTCTCGGTACGCATTTGGTGGCGGCGCCTTTCATCGCAAGTTCGGGGAAATTTCCTATCTCGGTACGCATTTGGTGGCGGTGCCTTTCATCGCAGGTTCGGGGAAATTTCCTATCTCGGTACGCATTTGGCGGCGGTGCCTTTCATCGCAAGTTCGGGGAATTTGCCTGCATTTGGCGGCGGCGAGTTCGGAAGAATTGCGGCGGTGTCCTTTATCTCGCGTTCAGAAAATTGCCTGTTTGGCGGTGCCGTTTTATCTCGAGGGGCTTTTTGATTTCGATATGCGGTTGTCTACTTTTCTATTTTATCGATCTCCGGTCTTTCCTCCGGTTGGTAAGGTAGGTTGTGTGTGCGCGCGTGTGTGTGCGTGTGTGTGTGTGTGTGTGTTTCGGGTTCTGCGCACGCGTTGTGCTGACTGGGCGGTCAGTACATTACAGCTCCACCCCCTCGAAGAAATAAGCACCCATGGTTCTTATTTCGATATCTCGCCATTACTACGGATTGTAGTCGTCGGGGTTTTGGCGTCGAAAAGGTAAAGATGAGAGAGAAAAAGAGAGAAGAGGAAAGGGTGGTATGCTTTTTCTCCTTCCTTTTTTTTTTTTTTTTTTTTTTTTTTTTTTTTTTTTTTTTTTTTTTTTTTTTTTTTTTTTTTTTTTTTTTTTTTTTTTTTTTTTTTTTTTTTTTTTTTTTTTTTTTTTTTTTTTTTTTTTTTTTTTTTTTTTTTTTTTTTTTTTTTTTTTTTTTTTTTTTTTTTTTTTTTTTTTTTTTTTTTTTTTTTTTTTTTTTTTTTTTTTTTTTTTTTTTTTTTTTTTTTTTTTTTTTTTTTTTTTTTTTTTTTTTTTTTTTTTTTTTTTTTTTTTTTTTTTTTTTTTTTTTTTTTTTTTTTTTTTTTTTTTTTTTTTTTTTTTTTTTTTTTTTTTTTTTTTTTTTTTTTTTTTTTTTTTTTTTTTTTTTTTTGCAGTTCCTGGCTCGTGATAATAATTCACTTGTCCGCTGCGCTGGTCAAGACCAGAGTGCACAGGCGGAAGATCGTGTTCTTCAGGGAAAGGGTCGGCGCTGTCTTCGGGGGATTGTGAGCGAAGGAGGAGAAGAGAGAGAGAGAAAAAAAGGGAAGAAGAAGCCGAGCAATCGGTGATTATTGTGAGTGAAAGGTCTTACTGCTACCTGGCTTGGGTCGTGCCGTTCGATGGCCCTGCGGTGATTGTATTTTTCGGATCTGCGCCTTTTCCTAGGAGATCGAGAATAAAAGGTGAAAGAAGGAGCCGAGCGATGCGATTGGCGACAGAAAGCTCCGGATGCAGCTTCCTTTCCTTCGGATTGGGCTTAATATGCGTCGTTTCCTTTTTTGTTTTCTTCTTTTAAGGTTGGCGGGGTTAATAATAATGAGTCACAATGTAAAATTTAGTTTATTATTTATTATAAATGTAAGTAAGTAGAAAAAAAAGGTTCACAAAGGTACAAAACTAACAAAAATATCTGTATTAATTTCAAAAAGTTTACGAAAGTACAAAAGGAAAAATATTTACGAGGGTACAAAAATAAAAAAACGTGACAGTCCCTGCGCACAAAAGAGGTGTTTTATGTATTTAAAAAAAAATTTTCTTCATCTCACAAGGACGCACTGACCACGGCACTTTTTGCTGTTGAGTTAGACTTGGCCGGCTTCGAACACTATACCTCGAATCATCTTGTAGTGCTCGAAGATGCATATAGGCCCGCACCAGGTGCACTTCGTTGGGGCCTCCACCTTCCATAGGTCGCCGTGACAGAACTGGCACCTCTCAATCATCATCCGGCGGACATCGGTTTCGTAGCCCACCAGATGATGATGCGCGATGTTGTACCCTTGCCACGTGTCCCTCACTCTTTCACCGCAGCACAATCCGACGGTCTCTCCGGCCTCCGAGGAGATGAGCACCGCCTGGGCGTGGACCTTGCCTCGCATTCGCTCGTGTGTTATCCGCATCCTTCCTTCGCGGAGGCGGTGGAGTAGCTCGATTTCCTCGCCCAGGGCGGTGTACAGCGACCAGGTCGATGTCATACCCCGTGGTTGTCCTGCCTGCATTGGGACAGCCCGGAGGTACATCGCTCGCCGTAGTTGGGGAACCACCATGGCCTGCTGCGCATCGGGGTCGTTGAATCGGTTGGCCTGTTCTTGGGCGGCGCCGGCCATGTTTTTTTCGCCTTCCTCCGCGTGAGCTTCCATATTTTCGGCGTGCACTACCATGTCGAGGGGGTCGACGAAATGGCCGAGGCCGGCTTCGATCAGACGGACCTCGTCTTCCTCGTCTGCGTGGCCTATCTCGGCTGCCTGGTCGTCGCCATCCTGGGCCACTTGATTTGCGCCGTCTTCAGCTGCGTAGCCTACCTCGGCTTGGGGGAGCGCACCTGCGGCTTCCTGGACGTTCATTTCGTCGTCGTCCGAAAAGACCACCTCGTCCTTGATCAGTAGAAACTCGAGATCTGAGCTCATGATTTTTCTTACTCTTCGTATATGTGCACTCTGCGAGGTTTGAGGACGTACTGACTTGTCGCGATCCCTTTTTTTTTGCCGGGAAAAATGGCGCGGAGGTGGCGCTTCCGTTCGGCGTTCGGCGGTTCTTTAGGGTCGTCGCGAAAGTAGCGCCGCGTCGCGGAGTAATCGAGAGGCGGGTGTGCGCGTTGCAATTGTAGAAGGCGCTGCTCAGTGTGATAGTTTTCTCTTTGTTTTCACGACTTAGATTAATTAGGTAGAGGCGGGTTGAACACGGGGCTTAATTGAATACAAAAGAATGGGGATGTATCAATCGCGGGGCTTAGAATAGAGGGCGTGTCAAATGTGAGGCCGTGTACAATTAAAATACATAAGGGTATAATTGTTGAGATCAATTAAATAGATACGTGGTTTAAATTAGATTGGGGGAAATGGTAGGCGTATAAACATAAAGGGTAAAATTAATTAAATACTCAAATATAAGGTATTAAAATATATATGGTTTACAATTCAAAATATAGAGGGCGTATTAAAATTGGGGAAAATAGTGAGCTTAAGATTAATAAATATACGGCATGAAAATATATATATGGCTTGAAAATTCGTATTATTAAGGGAGCATAAAAATTTTCTTAATGGTATTATAAGTAGCGAAAACATATGGTGAATATATAAATAGCATATAATATATGGGCATACGTGTATGGTAGCATAATATGGTATAAAATATGAGGTATTTGTAACATAATAAAATTGAACCGTATATACGGGTGTAGGGGCGTCTTATATATAAAACACGGGATAAATATCTTAAATAATTATAAAATTAAATTGTATGAAATATACGGGTATAGGGGGCGTCTTATATATAAAAACACGGGGTAAATATCTTAAATAATTATAAAATTAAATTGTATGAAATATACGGGTATAGGGGGCGTCTTATATATAAAACACGGGATAAATAAAAGGGGTGTTGAAATTCCTTGTATATAATGAAATGATGGAAAGTATTGAATAAAAAGGTAGAGTTGAGGCCCCGTCCCCGCCCCAACTCGGTGAGATTCGCCAAAAAAAAAAGGATGTTAAAAATTTGAAAGTAATCTCTCCCATATACCTTTCTACCCATATGTGTAGCTGTTATAGTCTTAGGAATGCGTGTTTTAGTNGCGTTGCAATTGTAGAAGGCGCTGCTCAGTGTGATAGTTTTCTCTTTTGTTTTCACGACTTAGATTAATTAAACAATCATAATAGAGGGTGGTGCCTACGAGATTAATTAGGTAGAGGCGGGTTGAACACGGGGCTTAATTGAATACAAAAGAATGGGGATGTATCAATCGCGGGGCTTAGAATAGAGGGCGTGTCAAATGTGAGGACGTGTACAATTAAAATACATAAGGGTATAATTGTTGAAATCAATTAAATAAATACGTGGTTTAAATTAGATTGGGGGAAATGGTAGGCGTATAAACATAAAGGGTAAAATTAATTAAATACTCAAATATAAGGTATTAAAATATATATGGTTTACAATTCAAAATATAGAGGGCGTATTAAAATTGGGGAAAATAGTGAGCTTAAGATTAATAAATATACGGCATGAAAATATATATATGGCTTGAAAATTCGTATTATGTAGAGGACGCATTAGAGAAAATTAGAGGGCGTTCTGTAAAATATTAAGGGGGCATAAAAAATTTTCTTAATGGTATTATAAGTAGCGAAAACATATGGTGAATATATAAATAGCATATAATATATGGGCATACGTGTATGGTAGCATATGAGGTATTTGTAACATAATAAAATTGAACCGTATATACGGGTGTAGGGGGCGTCTTATATATAAAACACGGGATAAATATCTTAAATAATTATAAAATTAAATTGTATGAAATATACGGGTATAGGGGGCGTCTTATATAAAACATGGGATAAATAAAAGGGGTGTTGAAATTCCTTGTATATAATGAAATGA
>NW_019641701.1:0-9256 GCF_000599845.2 Trichogramma pretiosum
GATCGAAAAGCTTTACCGAAAATAATGTTAATAGCATAAATTATGCCTTTAGTTTGCGTTGAGGTCAACGCATTTGGAACCCTTAGTCGTGTCACGTGGATGCGCCGAGCATCAGGTAACGCTGACTCGGCTCTTCCCCGTGACTGCAAGTGTTCTACGCTGCAGCCGTTCGTCCGGGCCGGCGATGATGCACCTGACGATGCGTCACCGCGGGCCCCCCTTCTTAATTGCAATGCCTTAATCATAATGAGCGGCAGTCCTAATCAAGTCGCAGTTGACTACGGTTCGCTTTCATTTCACTCTTCTCGATCTCTCTTCAAGTTTTTATCGCTGCATTAACTCCTATGCGTATTCTTATTTATTATTTCCCCAATCCTCCAACGATTCCCCACGTATCAATATGTAGCCTATATATTGTTATATGCGACGTTGTTTCAGCAGCAGCGCACACTTTTTGTTTATTTATGATATGTAAACAAGCCGCTAGGGGGCGAGCTTGCAAAAAGCTCGCAACCCTAAAATGAACGGCGGCCAAAAATGCTTATTACCCGAATCGAAATAAAGCTCCGGCATGTTCCGGGTTGAACTAAAATCCTGATTTTTCATTGATTGAGAAGCGGGTTAGCCACTCTACCTGAAAAGTAAGTTCATTGCTTACTTTTCAATCAGACGGCTAAGGAGAAGCGATCTTTGAGAGTTTGAACGATCTACAGAAGGTAGCGATCAAAAGCCACTTCTACCAGACGGTCAAACTCTCATGCCTAAGACAGCTGCACAACGTGAGCGACGCCGTGTTCAGCAGCAACGATCCCGAGCACGTAAACGGGAGGCTAAGCTGCAACAAGATCAACAAATAGATCCTCGACCACCGTTAAGGGTTACTGCTAGAAAGATCTTGGACTTGCCACTTCCACCTTGGACTTTTCAACGACACGTGTCTCTCTCTATGCCGAGCTTGGAATACGACATAGAAGAGCCAAGACCATCAGTTCGCTCCGTCGTCGTAGTCCCTACTACTAATCATCACCTGTACTACGATCCAGAACACCCAGAGTTCTAGATCGAAACCTTTTGCCTCTTTCAAACAGCTCTTTTCAGAGCTACTTATTCAAAGCCAAAAACAACTCATCAATAATATTGTTATCGTATCATAACACTATCTTTCATACACAATGACCCGAACATCATTTTTTCCGCTTTGCGCAGCGGCAGGAAAGTTGTCATTTTCGGGCGTTTGTATAAAATTAAATTTTTTTTCAGGGAACCACAAAAGTCGCTTTCAATTTATAATACGTATCATTTTTTAAATCTTAATATTTCGTGTCTACTTTTCATCGATGTGTTGTCTTTATGAGACCAAAAAGCCCCTCCTAATAAACAGAAAATCATACTAGGCAAACTGTGGAACAATTTCGACCATTTTTCTACAAACTGCTCTAATGAATGTAGTAATGATGAAGAAGGGAGATATGAATATAATAGTAAATTGCTGCTCTTGTCCGCGAAAAAGAGAAAAGTCGCAGAAGACATGTTATAAGTGACCGACGCTAAGCCGTGTCTGTAAGCATCTGGGACTGACTTTTTCGCGGCTTGAGCCCGGATACTATATTTCATACACAATGACCCTGTTGAAAAATCTATGTATATGTAAGTGCGATCCTTCTAATTTACATGTGTGTATACGGATGCAAACTGTACATCTCCGTATCACCGCACAGGAGTGGGGTTGCGTAGCCCACCGGCGAGTGCTCGCACGCGAACACGCTGATTTTTGCTAGACACTGCGCAGAGCGCACATCATTTCGTACGTTAATTACTTATACCTATTTTACATACTATTAATATATTATATTTTACCTTTATATATAATAAACAAAGTTTCTCCTTATTTCTCACTACTACCTGCTGCTCCAGTACAAGTTCTCATGTGAAAATCAAGGTGATTTTACGAAACATTGGTGCACCGACCGGGAACTGGTGCAGCGTAATAGTGCGAATTTTTGTGAGAAATTGTCGTATCAGTGAATGAAAATTTGTGTCGTGATTTGCTTATTGAAAAAGCGACAAATAAAAGGACATAATTTTATAGTGCCTTTAGCTTTGTCTAACACTATATAAGACTTACAAAATCAATTTACAAGGTAAAAGGATTTGATTTGATTTGATTACTTTATTTGAAACGGACCATGGGGTAGAACCCCGTTTGGCCCTGGCAGAATGATTATTTACAGGTATAGAAAAAGTTATTATTTACAAGGTAACGAGTATACGTTGCAAGTATAAACGTTCAAAGTAGAGAGTAAGAAAAACTATTTACAATTTAACGAGTATACGTTCAAGTTTAAGCATACAAATATAGGTAGCAAGGATTGGCATATTGCGTAAGAGTTGAGTAGCTCTCTATGAGATGACGAGTGAGTTAGTGAGGGAGGGTGGAATGAGAGTGAGGTTTTCATTGCGGCATCTTTTTTTCCAGTCTTTAATATCCAATGAAAATAGGTGGTCGTAAATGAGTGATTTATAGGCAGATGATGGACGATTTAGATCGATTGCGAATGGAAGTGAATTTAGGAGTCGAGATGCAGTGTGAACAAAAGAATGAGATTGAGCTGATGTGCGGGGGGTCGAGTAATGAAGTAATGGTCTAGCACGTCGGCTAGAGGAGCGAGTGTTGATACGATTTGAGTAAAGCGTGAAACTATTGTAAATATGCATGGGTGATTTTTTATGAAGGATGTTCAGAGCGAGCACCGCCACTCTGAGCAGACGCTGGCGTCTCACTGACAGCCATCCAAGAGCTAGGCGATATGGGGTGACGTGTTCATCGCGCGCGATAGTGCAGTATATGAAGCGAGTACATGCATTTTGCAGGCGCTGTAAACGCAGATCCTGCTCTTTGGTTGTAGCGTTGTATACGGAGGCTGCGTAATCCATGTGTGGCAGCAAAGGGAGTACACGTGGCAAAGACATATTTGGCCATTTTTCGTACGAAACGTGAAAATTCCGCCATATTGGAACATTACGTCTGCACATCAAATTGGAGCAAGATCCATTGTCATCACACCTGTGTAGTGTGTTAGTGCTGTGAGCATAAACACGTGCGCGATCGGTCGTCCGACCAAAGTGACCTCAGTTCATGACTGAGCACGCTTATCTCTGTGTATAAGTTGTGCATTCCTAAACCTCTGTGCTACGCACATAGTATCTTACGTTGCTGCTACTTTGCGCACCTAAAATACCTCTCCTTTTCAAATTGTCCACGAAACTTCTTTACCATGCCAGTCACGGTAGAAGAATTAATGGCTGAGCAACAAGACTTAGCAACGAATCTCCAAAAAGCAATGATCAACTTAACAAAGACTCCACAAGAGCGTCGAACCGAAAAGCACTTTGAAGGTCGTAAAAACCTTATACAGCAATATTGGAATTCGTTCTTCGAAAATCACCGTTTATTGTCACGAGTAAAGAACATTTCCACTACTGAATACGCAACGAAAGATGTTCACGCTCAAGTCGAAGACACATATCTGGATGCTATGGCTTACGTCGATAATGCTATTCAACAACTCAGAGGAGGACAAGATCCCACTGCCACTCAATCAACTTCGAATCCAACTGCTACCGTACAAGCTGTGTCTCAACAAATTCAACTGCCTAAGATCAACCTGCCTAACTTCGATGGTGATCCGTTCAAGTGGACCAGCTTCAAGGATCAATTTTGCGCCCTGGTTCATCAAGTTGAAAGTCTCAGTAACGTTCGTAAATTTTTATATTTAAAATCATGTCTTTCCGGTGAAGCCGCAGATGTTATAGCAAATTATACACCCACTAATGATGGTTATGTAAATGCGTTTACTTGCGGAGTCTTTGGAGAGGAAAAATATAATCTCGGACCCCGGCTGCAGGTGTGGCCGCGAGGAGGAGAGCCTCAATCACGTCCTGTGGAACTGCGGACTACTAGAGGCTCAGAGGAAGAAAATGATCAGGGAGCTTTTTAAGATCAAACAGTTTCCCCCGTACAACGTGGAAAGCTTGCTGGCGCGGTCGAACATCTGGGCCTGTCAGATCATTTGCAGCTTCTTCGACGAGTGCGGGATCAAAGTGTAACAAGAACCATCCGTTTCTCCTTTTCTTAGCTCATTGAATTGTTGCACTTTTTTGTTATACTTGTCTGTACTTGTTATACTTGTCTTGGCACATCTGTAAAGTTTTTCTGTAATTTCTAAATAATATTAAGATTAAAGTAAGTGCAATGCCTTAACGGGCGCAAGCACTATAAATAAAAAAAAAAATGCGTTTACTGATTTAAAATCTCGCTATGATAATGCGCGGATACTATCAAATGTATGTATGCGAAATCTTTTCGACTTAGAATCGGTCAAAACATCGAATGCCGCGGAGCTGAAAACATTGACCAACTCATTTAAACAAATACTTCGAGCGTTTGAAGGTCTTAACAAGCCAATAGCTTCGTGGGACGAGTGGTTTGTCTTCCTCCTGTCAGAGAAATTAGACAAAACAACACGCATGCATTGGGAAAAGTCATTAGGCAACAGCAAGAATGTGCCGACGGTTCAACAATTAATTGATTTCTTAGAAAATCGCATGCATGCTCTTGAAGCAGTAAATCATTCAATAAAATAAAATCACACTCTGGCACTAGCGGAGGCACCACAAAATTGTCCGCTGTAAAAGTAACAGTAGTTTCAAAGCTCTGAATCCGAACAAACGTAAGGATCATGTTGTCCAAGCAAGATTGTGCTTTCTGTGCTTAAAGCCCAATCTTAATGCACGATGCCTTATCAAAAGGTGTCAAGGGCACGAAAGCACGACAGCTCAACTTGACAATGAAATACAGTCTTTTGCTACTAATGTTAATTGTAATCAAGAAATTCAATGTTTGTCGTCATCTGGCCCGACAATATTTAAACATGTTGTACTCGTAGCTACTGCTTTGGTGAGACTTGTGACTCGATCAGGTAAAATCATGACTGCTCGCGCGTGGCTGGATCCTGCTTCCAACTCTTCATTTGTATCTGAGCAAGTGGCTCAAAACCTAGAATTAAATCGAATTCGGGTAACGGGAAATTTATTTGGCATAAGTGCATGCAAAGCTGGCAGTGTCAAAGAGGAGGTACATCTATCAGTATCCCCTATCGACAATACCGAGCCGTCATTGCCATTCGTTGCTTTGATTCTCAAGACAATCACTCGCGACACTCCGAATCGTCTCGTGCAAAACAGAAATTGGCCTCATATCGCCAATCTCAAATTAGCTGATCCCACATACAATATTCCAGGAAAAATTGATGTTGTCCTGGGCTCCGATATTACTGGTTTTCTTTACTTAAATGATTCTCGCTGTGAATCGCTCGAGGAACCAGTGGCAAAATTGACAATATTTGGTTGGGTGTTGACAGGTAAAACCGGCCCGCCGACTACCCCTGTATCAAATGAAATCTCCGCTCTCAATTCCACTCAAGGATTCTCCTCTTGCGTAGAATTTGATCCAGAGCTTTTCTGGGAATCATCATTTTCTACTGATGTATGCGTATAAAGTAGGTCAATCACTTGTTTAACAAGCGAGCTCTCATCAACAACGCAATTGAATTCAAATTGCACTGACCAATCTAATCGGTGTGTAAACTGTGACTTACAGAAATTTTGGGAAGTCGAAGATCTTCACGACTCTCCGATTCGGTCTGAAGACGAAATTAAATGCGAAAAGCTATTTGTCGATACTGTCCAACGAACCAATGAAGGTAGATACATGGTATCGCTCTTATTCAAATTAGACCCAAATAAATACTTGAATTCAAATTACAAAATTGCATCACAATAATCGACGTGCCAGTGCTGAAAGATGACGCTTCGCTTCGCTGAGCAGAAAGATGACGCTTCGCGCTTGAAGCAGAAAGATGACGCTTCGCGCTCGAAGCAAAAAGATGCCGCTTCGACGCTCAGAGCAGAAAGATGCCACTTCGGCGATCGGAGCAGAAAGATGACATCTCGCGCTTCGAGCTGAAAGATGCCACTTCGGCGCTCTATTCTGCAGCATGATATTTCTGCGTTCGGAGCGACACCATAATAACGTGACTTCTCATCAGTACATTCTTTCATTGAGTCCTGTGTCGCACTTGTGATTTGATACAAGTGTATATATAAGTTATTTAAATTAACTGAATAAACCCAAGTTTTTTCCTAATAAGTGCTTTGTTACCCTATAAAAAATTGACTTAGCTTGTGAACGTGTTTTTCTACGAAATGGCATTTTGATGTCCGCAATATTTCATTTCGATATTGCAATTATTTGAATTCCAAGTATACATTCCACAGACGCCGAAAATATATGATAGACCAATGCAACAAGTCTCTTTTCATTTTGAAACTCGGATTGAAAAAATTTTTAATAGAATATCTTTACCAGACTTTATTTAAAAATTATCGAGTTCATGTTTTAGAAGCAAAATTTAATGCTCTTTCAGAATCTGGCATTAGAATTGAAAGAGACTGGTTGCATGGGTCTAACACAAATTTTTGGCGTCAGTGGAATGTATACTTGGAATTCAAATAGCTACAATATCGAAATTAAATATTGCGGACATCAAAATGGCATTTGTGACTCTTACTGTGTCACAATCGAAATGAGAAAATTTATGAAAACCTCTATGCTTTATGGTTTTGAGGGTGCTCTTTCTAATGGTGTGATCAAAAGGGATGAACTATAAACTTGGATCAATATTGATTAAACAATATTGAAAACACAAGATTTTGTTTGGCAAAGTAATATTACAATATAATTATTATACAAGTTATAATAGATTGCCATATTTCGTTTGTTACTTCGAACAATTAATAGTGAATATTTCAAGGTAAGTTCATTATTAAACCTTTACTTATGTAATTTTTTGTTAATTAATATTAACCGTATAATAATATAACATGAAAAAATATCGTCAAGTCAACCGAATATGTTTGACACAATTATATTATTTTAATAATAATTCTGAATGGTGATAAAAAAATTATTTTAAAATTGAGCAGAAATTGGGACAGTAGATTTTTACTTTTGAAAATTGAATTTTTTTCCTTCTTCGAATTGTGATACAAAAAGTACAATTTTTACATCCAGTTTCAGCTACGTTGATTTTTATGATTTTTTGTTAATTGTGGCACTTGTATTTTTTAAAAATTACAGTTTTTTTGCTTTGCAAGAATTCATAGAGCTTGACTTTTTATAAGTTGATTAATACTCATATTTGAATATAAATTTTCTTATTTGAATATAAATATTGTTATTTATTAGTAAGTTAAAAATATACTCTATTTTTTTGGTGCGAATTAAACGATTTTTTATTTTAACTCGAAGTCCAAAAATGAGGTCTATTTTCAATTCACCTTCTTTGCGGAATATTCTTGCGAATACCATACGCGTTTTTTGCATCGGATTATAATTAAATAATTACACATGCTTCATAGATTTCCAATTTCTTGCTCTCTAGTCACGTATTTTATTATTTTAACTCAATAACGCTAAACTAAACTTAGACATTGCTCATAAACTTGAGTAATTTAAAATTGTTGACGATCGTATAATTTTACGAAATAATTCCGAAATCTCTAGGGGATTTTAGCAGTCATGTTAAAACACAGGACTCAATGAAAGAATGTACTGATAAGAAGTCATGTTATTATGGTGTCGCTGCGAACGCAGAAATATCATGCTGCAGAATAGTGCGCCGAAGTGGAATCTTTCTTTTCGATGCGCGAGATGTCATCTTTCTGCTCCGATCGCCGAAGTGGCATCTTTCTGCTCTGAGCGTCGAAGCGGCATCTTTTTGCTTCGAGCGCGAAGTGTCATCTTTCTGCTGAGCGAAGCGAAGCGTCATCTTTCAGCACTGGCACGTCGAATTGTTGTCTAATTTAGAGAGAAAACTTGACAATAACACTCTGTTATCCAAAAAATACACGGATTTCATGCTCGAGTACAGAGACTTGGCTCATATGGCAAAATCGAATCATTCGAAGGACGATGGTTACTTCATACCACATCACGGAGTTTTCAAAAAATCAGACCCGACAGGTAAAATCCGAGTCGTTTTTAACGGTTCATCAAAAACCTCATCCGTTTTCACCCTGAATGATTGTTTATATGCAGGCAAAAAGCTCCAAAAAGATATATGGGTTGTTCTCTCTCGCTGGCGTTTTCATAAAATAGCATTCACTGCTGATGTTGTCAAAATGTACCGACAAATTTTGATCTTATCTGAGGATCGCGTGTGGCAACGCATCCTTTGGCGCGATGATCGCACACAGACTCCCACATGTTACGACTTAAATACAGTTACGTATGGTCTGACCTCTTCTCCATTTATCGCCCTGCGCGTTCTCGAACAACTTGCAGACGACGATGAAAATAAATTTCCTTTGGGAGCAGATATGCTGCGACATAATTCGTACGTCGATGATTTTTACGTAGGAGCTGACACCGTGCAAAATGCAGCTGCTGCTCAGCAAGAGCTCATTAAAATTCTCATGGCTGGCGGCTTCTCACTCAGCAAATGGGCATCAAACGAACCCAGTTTGCGCATCGGTGATAATTGCGACTCAAAGGCTATACCGCAAGCTGAAGGAGTTTCTGCTCTCGGATTGAATTGGAACTCTCAGTCCGACTCATTTTCTTTAAAAGTCTCATTATCGACAAAATCGACGGAGTCTCCCACTAAAAGATCGATTTTGTCCGATCTCGCTCGTGGCTATTGAACGTTGATTGGGATCAACGACTTCCAAGCTCGCTGTCTAATAAATGGATTGAATTTCATCAATCTCTCGTTGAATTGGAATTGATTCAGGTTCCAAGATGGCTGGGCGTATGCCCAAAAAATCGTAATACAATCGAGTTGCATGGGTTTTCTGACGCCTCTGAGCGCGCCTATGCAGCTTGTTTTTTTTTTTTTTTTTTTTTTTTCTACTCCACCCCATTCGGACACTCACCGGTATCCGCCGTAAGGCATTGCTTCGGTGAGGCCGGGGTTAGTTGAGCATTTCTGCTACTCCTGTTAGTCGTTGTTTTCCATACATCCCCCATCCGTCGCATAGTGATATGCGACGATTAGGGGTTCAGGGACTCATCTTTATCTTCTTGGTGAACCTCCGATCCTGCACGATGCCGTCGGCGATTGTCGTATCCCCTTTTTCAGAGCCGTCTGCGTGGTCACGCATTGCTGGCATCTCCTCCTGAGTTGGGCCTCTCTTC
>NW_019641701.1:10775-14925 GCF_000599845.2 Trichogramma pretiosum
CAGATCTGATACCAGATCTTGTATTCGATAATCGACATCAGAACTTATATCAGATCTGACATCAGATCTGATGTCAGATCTGAAGTGACTGTATTGCCTTTAATTAATTAAACAATAACTTTATTAATAATTAAAACTTTATAACAAATTTAGTTATATTTTAATAATCACATCGATAATACCTTTAAGAAAAATTCCTACAATATTTAGGTTTCTGATAATGTGAATTTAAATTGATTCAACAACTTTTATTATTAAGATTTATTATAAAATTTTAATTATTAATAAACTTATTGTTTAAATAATTGAAGGCATTACAGTCACTTCAGATCTGACATTAGATCTGATGTCAGATCTGATATAAGTTCTGATGTCGATTATCGAATACAAGATCTGGTATCAGATCTGATGTCAGATCTGGTGTAAATTTTTCAGATCTTATACCAGATCTGATGCCAGATCTGGAGTCAGATCTTACATACTATTTTCACCTGGGTTCTTAGCTACATTTCATTGAGGGCAGAAAGCAAGCAGAATCGCAAGGTAATCTGAGCCAAGTACTGACCACCTTTAATTTTGTTAATATACACACACAGCTATGAAAATTTCAAATGCAATCATTGTACAAATGTACCCTTTAATCAGAGCCGTTAAGCCAAGATGGCGGAACGCAAACGGGATCGCAAGGTAATCTGAGCCAAGTACTGGCAACCTTTAATTTTGTTAATATACGCCAACAGCTATGCAAATCCGAAATGCAATCATTGTAAAAATGTACACTTTAATCTAAGCCGAGAAGCCAAGATGGCGGAGAGCAAGCGGGATCGCGAGATGGTCCGAGCCAAGTACTGACCGCCTTTAATTTTGTAAATATATGCCGACAGCCATGCAAATCCTCAATGCAATTATTGTATAAATGTCCATTCTGATCTTAGCTAAATTTTGAAAAGGAAAGAGCAAGCGGGATCGCGAGATGGTCCGAGCAAAGAACTGACCGCTTTCAATTTTGTTAATATACGCCGACAGCCATGCAAATCGGCAATGCAATCATTGTATAAATGTACACTTTATTCTTAGTCGAGAATCCAAGATGGCAGAGAGAAAGCGGGATCGCGAGATCGTCCGAGCCAAGTACTGACCGCCTTCAATTTTGTTGATATACGCTGACAGCCATTCAAATCGGCAATGCAATCATTGCAGAAATGTACACTTTAATTTAAGCCGAGAAGCCAAGATGGTGGGAAGCAAGTGGGATCGCGAGGTGGTCTGAGCCAAGTACTGACCACCTTCAATTTTGTTAATATACGCCGACAGCCATGCAAATCCGCAATGCAATCATTGTACAAATGTACACTTTGATCTTAGCAAAGAATCCAAGATGACGAAAAGCAAGCCGGATGGCGAGGTTGTCCGAGCCAAGTATTGACCGACATTTATTTTGTTAATATACGCCGACAGCTATGCAAATCCAAAATGCAATCATTGTATAAAAGAACACTTTAATCTAAGCCGAGAAGCGAAGATGGCGGGAAGCAAGTGGGATCGCGAGGTGCTCTGAGCCAAGTACTGACCACCTTCAATTTTGTTAATAAAACCGACAGCCAGGCAAATCCAAAATGCAATCATTGTAAAAATGTAAACTTTGATCTTAGCCAAGAATCCAAGATGGCGAAAAGCGAGCCGGATCGCTAGGTAATCTGAGACAAGTACTGGCAACCTTTAATTTTGATGATATACGCTGACAGCAATACAAATCCAAAATGCAATCATCGTATAAATGAACACTTAAATCTTAGCCAAGAATCCATGATGGCGGAGAGCAAGCGAGATCGCGAGATGGTCCAAGCCAAGTACTGATCACCTTTAATGTTGTAAATATACTTGACTTTACAAGGATACGAGATAGGTTGTGACTTTACGAGTCTATAACTTTTGAACGGTATGCGCGATCGACTTGAAATTTCAACTCGACACTTAAAATTCAATTTAAAGTCTGTAAACCAATTCTCAAGTCGATCGAACCATTACAGCGAAAGTTAAATCGTCTTGAAATTTTGACTGGACACTCATTCACGTGGCATATCAGGGATAGGCGGTTACTTTACGAGTCTATAACTTTAGAACGGTTTGCACGATCGACTTGAATTTCAACTGGAAACTTGAATTTCAATTTGAAGTCTGTAAACCGATTCTCAAGTCGATCGGACCATTACAGCGAAAGTTAAATCGTCTCGAAATTTTGACTGGATACTTATTCACGTGGCATATCTGGGATAGGCGGTGACTTTACGAGTCTATAACTTTTGAACGGTTTGCGCGATCGACTTGGAATTCCAACTGAACACTTGAAATTTAATTTGCAGTCTGTAAACCAATTTTCAAGTCGATCGGACCATTACAGCGAAAGTTAAATCAACTCGAAATTTTGACTGGACACTCATTCACGTGGCATATCTGGGATAGGCGGTTACTTTACGAGTCTATAACTTTTTAATTGTTTGCGCGATCAACTTGAAATTTTGACTGGACACTCATTCCCGTGGCATATCTGGGATAGGTGGTGACTTTACGAGTCTATCACTTTTGAACGGTTTGCGCGATAAACTTGAAATTTTTACTGGATACTCATTCCCGTGGCATATCTGGGATAGGCGGTGACTTTACGAGTCTATCACTTTTGAACGGTTTGCGCGATAAACTTGAGATTTTGACTTGACACTCTTTCCCATGGCATATCTGGGATAGGCAGTGACTTTACGAGTCTATAACTTTTGAACGGTTTGCGCGATCGACTTGAAATTTCAACTGAACACTTGAAATTTAATTTGCAGTCTGTAAACCAATTTACAAGTCGATCGGACCATTACAGCGAAAGTTAAATCGTCTCGAAATTTTGACTGGACACTTATTCACGTGGCATATCTGGGATAGGCGGTGACTTTACGAGTCTATAACTTTTGAACGGTTTGCGCGATCGACTTGGAATTCCAACTGAACACTTGAAATTTAATTTGCAGTCTGTAAACCAATTTTCAAGTCGATCGGACCATTACAGCGAAAGTTAAATCGTCTTGAAATTTTGACTGGTCACTCATTCACGTGGCATATCTGAGATAGGCGGTAACTTTACGAGTCTATAACTTTTGAACGGTCTGCGCGATCGACTTAGTTTTTAACTGGACACTTGGAATTAAATTTTCAGTCTGTAAACTAATTCCCTAGTCGATCAGATCATTACAGCGAAAGTTAAATCGTCTCGAAATTTTGACTGGACCCTTATTCACGTGGCATATCTGGGATAGGCGGTGACTTTACGAGTCTATAACTTTTGAACGGTTTGCGCGATCGACTTGGAATTCCAACTGAACACTTGAAATTTAATTTGCAGTCTGTAAACCAATTTTCAAGTCGATCGGACGATTACAGCGAAAGTTAAATCAACTCGAAATTTTGACTGGACACTCATTCCCGTGGCATATCTTGGATAGACGGTGACTTTACGAGTCTATAACTTTTGAACGGTTTGCGCGATAAACTCGAAATTTTGACTGGACACTCATTCCCGTGGCATATCTGGGATAGGCGGTGACTTTACGAGTCTATCACTTTTGAACGGTTTGCGCGATAAACTTGAGATTTTGACTTGACACTCATTCCCGTGTCATATAAGGAATAGGTTGTGACTTTACCAGTCTAGACTTTCTAAACGGTTTGCGCGATCGACTTGAAATTTCAACTGGACACTTGAAATGGAATTTTCAGTCTGTAAACCAATTCTCAAGTCGATCGGACCATTACAGCGAAAGTTAAATCGTCTTGAAATTTTGACTGGACACTCATTCACGTGGCATATCTGGGATAGGCAGTTACTTTACGAGTCTATAAGTTTTGAACGGTTTGCGCGATCGACTTGAATTTCAACTGGACACTTGAATTTCAATTTGAAGTCTGTAAACCAATTTTCAAGTCGATCGGACCATTAGAGCGAAAGTTATATAGATTAAGTTCTCGACCGGACAAAAAGCGTAGCACCATGGGTACTTGCGTAGATAATCACCACGAACTCTTGCACGTGCGCACGACACTCTCGCATGTGGTACATCTGGTATAGGCGGTGAATTTACGAGTCTATAACTTTTGAATGGTTTGC